>NC_048577.1:56249200-56324200 GCF_013265735.2 Oncorhynchus mykiss
TAGGCCTTTTTTTCTTAGTCTGTTTGCTGTGTATATAGGACCTCATCCATGATACAGTGGATACAAAGCCAGGGGAAATGTTTGTATGATTTGTGACATAAATTGCAAAAGCAGTTGGAAAAATGACAAGACTGCGTGTGGTGCCACATGGAAAAATGAATATGAATTATTGAAAATACACATCTCTGCTCGACTTCTCCACGGATGGTGCCTGACACTTTTGACACCAATTGATGTGTGCTGATTGTCTATTCATATCAGCTGCGTTGATTCATCAAGGATAAGCAGCATGCTTCTGACATACTACACTACATTAGCCTTTGATGTTGAGGAAGAGTAAGTGGGGAGTGTCTTATCGTGCAGGCTACATTCAGTATCAGACATGTCTGATGTGGTGGGTGCTACACATGTGTGGTGAAAAGGTCAAAGGGCTGAGTAACCTCCATACACAATGTCAGAGTGAAATGAAAAGCATGATCATTATAATTTACTGTAGCTATATCCACAAACATCCATATTCATATAGGGGTATATTCATATATTAACCTCCATACACAATGTCAGAGTGAAATGAAAAGCATTATCATTATAATTTACTGTAGCTATATCCACAAACATCCATATTCATATAAGGGTATATTCATATATTAACCTCCATACACAATGTCAGAGTGAAATGTAAAGCATGATCATTATAATTTACTGTAGCTCTATCCACAAACATCCATATTCATATAGGGGTATATTCATATATTAACTTCCATACAAAAATGCTACAGTGTATAATAATGAAAAAGACATTTGACCTGAATGATATAATTTACTGTAGCCACTACAGCCTCGTTATCTCACCTCCAGATTCTCCAACCGACCCGTGAGCCCCTGCATGGTCTTTCCCAGCTGGTCTATAGTTTCCGTGGGGTCCCTGGGAAGGTCTCCCATTGTGTTCTTACTGTAGTCCTTCCGCCTGGAGCTCTGGCCCCTGGACCTGCTCGCAGAGTCCTCCGCGGCCGCCTCGCAGCGCGCCAGTTTGGAGTTCAGCTCCTTGATAGTGCCCTGCTGACTCACGATAGTCTCCTTCTGCTGGAGGATGTTCTCCCGGAGTTGGAGGATGGTGTTCCGTAGCTCGTCCTCCACGGGGCTGGTGCTCTGCACGCGGTTACCGTTGGGGTCGAACGAGCAGCTAGGGTCGGCGCCCGCCGGGATGGCGGAGCAGAAGAAGCGGCTACCTGTCGCATCCTGAGCGCGCACCGTGCGTCCACTCACTAGGTATAAAAGTCCAACTAAGAAAGCCAGCATGCCGGATACGAGCACAGATTCCCTGTAAATTTGGAAAACTCCTCCTCACGAAATGAACGTTCTTCGTTGAGTCACATCGATAGGTTAAATAGCCTGGGATAAACTCTTGTCTTCAACACCAAAACGCACAATAATATAAATCAGATGGTAGACATAGTTCTGGACTTCGGAACTGACACGAGATAATTTACTGAAGTCAACAGAACTTCAAAACCATTTAGATGAATTGTTTGAGAGCTGCAATCAAATACTATCATAAGCCATCCAACCACATAATGATAAATGCCCTAGTCGCAAATGTCCCTCTCCAAACCTAAATAAAGTAATATCAAGGCAATTCTAATTTTTCCGAAAGAAAGTTACTATCCTGGTAAAAGGTGTAGAATTGATTCTGGTCACGAAGTTGTTGCAGGTTGTTGGTGCTCGGAAATGTTTCTCCCCACACAGTCCATGGTGCTGAAAAGACAGCGACCTAGCTTCAACAGATTAATATGGGGCGCGCGCGCGGACCGGGGCGCTCCCGCTCATCATCATCTGTTCATGCTCGCTGAGATTCGGACCACGTCATCATCAGATCCCAGCACAGACGAGTCATGCTTTGCCTTGTGAGATCTGTTCGATCTGTTTGTGAAAAGAGTGCGCGGAGTTTCATAAGTGAACACCATCCCGTGCATGCCAAATTGTCTTTGGATCAGGTCTCTAATATCGTGAGTGCAATGTGAGAGCCGTTTTCTAGCCTAAAGTAGTCAACAGTGAGTTCGGTTTGGAAATTAAATGAAGGTTTCTTGTCAGTCCATAGCCTCTTACAGCACACATGTCTTTTCTAACGGTGTACTAATGCAGTGAATATGAATGTTTAATAGAATTGAGGTTCAGTACTCAGGGAGACTTCTTTCCCCCACTTGAATGGCATGGTCAGACAGTGAGTAGGCTATAGGTTGTAGTGATGAGTCCAGGAGGGCTAGTTTTTGTAGACCTAATGTGTCAAATGTCACTATTTTTCTGCTGGAGTATGTAGTTAGAGCTGCCAGGTACCAGCATAGCCCCTGGAAGTAGAGGTGCTGAGGGTGCTACAGCACATTGACAAGAAAACATTCATAAACCCCCAAACTACTTCCTGCAGCTATGTGTGCCCGTCTGTGATCAATTTAACTAGAGGCTGTACTTATCTTCCACACAGGTGTGGTTCATGAGTTCATGAAACAATTATCATCCTGTCTCAGTCACCAGATCTCAACTCAATTGAACACTTATGGGAGATTCTGGAGTGGTGCCTGAGACAGCATTTTCCACCACCATCAACAAAACATGAAATTATGGAATTTCACGTAGAAAAAGGGTGTCTCATCCCTCCAATAGAGTTCTAGACATCCCAAGGCTGAATATGATTGGCGAGCTCACGAGCAGAGAAGAGTGAAAGGGAGAACATTTCCTTACATCAGATAGCGCAACGATTCCTCCTGCACGGATCTGTCTCGTATCTCGCAAAGACTCATGGGATTGATCAAAAGTAGTTGGGCTACAATGTGCTTTCTAACACTCAACAATTTGACCTAGGTGACATCCCCTAATGAACCCCATCTCATCCTCAAAACAGACTGAGTTCATCTAAACTAGAGCAGTTCATCTGTTAATAATGTTGATGTGTTTTTGGTGAGGAAGTCTTAGTCGCAACGTTTTACATCTAGCTAAAGGGTTTTGTGTATCAAGAATCAGTATTTCTGAAGTTTGACAATATGCACGAAAGGTAGCTTAAATTTGTCCAACATTAGCTTGCTAGCTGATCCAGTCACACTGAGCCAGTCACACTGCCTAGTGCTGCACACAAAATTCTGAATGCTTCCACCAATCAGTTGAGGGATGAGCTTCGGGTAGAAGTGACGTCATCTGACATAAGATAATGGATAGGCAACACCGACAGGATCAGCAGGGGATTGGCTGCCACTGTGACTCTGTGACAACCTTATCCAGATGAGATAAAGAACACTATCTGCTCTCTCTCCCTCTACCTTCTCTCTGTAGTATTTTTCTCTCTCTCCCTCTATCTTATCTCCCTGTCTGTCTCTCTGTCTCTCCTTCTCTGTACCTACCCCCCCCCCCTCTTTCTCTCTATCTTTCACTCTGTCTTTCTGAAAGTGAAGTGGAGAGGAAGTTCAGCAACTCTTGGAGGACATTCTGAATGGACCACTGAGACAGAGATGGGATGACAATGTCAACGTTGTCTCTCTGATTAAAGTAGCTCCTTGATATTAAGTGGTGGCGGTAAAACCTTTTCCCCAGAAAGCTTCACATTCATTCATTATGTAATCCAATCTTGGATGTTTTTTCTCTCTTTGATATAAATAGTTAATTTTTATTTTGTTTTGTAAAACCCTATGGATTTCACATGAACTTTGATAATTCAGTAATGCATATTTTTCCTATGTAATTGCCTCAAGTAAGTTTGTTTCAGAACTATTCTGATAAACTGTACATCACTTTTGTGTGTCTCAAATTACCAACAGGTAGGATCCAACTCTGTTTTGAGGTCATACTCACACCAGATGACAATCTGCTACAAATTTTCCAATCAGCAAAGAGCCGTGCACATTTTCTGTGTTGGAACAATCCCCCCCTACTACTTCCCGTTGCTCACTACCTGTTGGTCAATGGTCATGACAGAGAACTAGTGACAGTAGCAGCTCTGTGACTGTCTCTGGTCCAGCTGAGCTGTTATCGACAGATAGTGACAGGTCTCTCTCATCAACCCTCTGACACACATAGGCACGCAAACATATGCACGGAAACATATGCACGCAAACATATGCGCACAAACAAATGCACGCCCACAAACCTGTCTGAAAGCACTGGACTGGCAAGCACACACTTGAACGCAGGGAAGTACACACAAATGGATACATACACACCTATATAAAAGTCTTTACAACTTTGATTATACGTTGTTGGGTTCTGAGATTATGAAAATATACTTATTCATGTCATTGATGGAGTGTTGAGGTTTAGAGGGTCTACACCAGAAGTTAATGGTTATAGGAGGAAGGTATATATAACTATAATTCCACTATAATTGAGAATTTCAATAAGCATTTCTCTACGGCTGGCCATGCTTTCCACATGGCTACCCCTACCCCGGTCAACTGCCCGGCACCCTCCACAGCAACCCGCCAAAGTCCCCACCATTTCTCCTTTACCCAAATCCAGATAGCTGATGTTCTGAAAGAGCTGCAAAATCTGGACCCCTACAAATCAGCCGGGCTAAACAATCTGGACCCTCTCTTTCTAAAATGATCTGCCGAAATTGTTGCAACCCCTATTACTAGCCTGTTCAACCTCTCTTTCGTATCATCTGAGATTCCCAAAGATTGGAAAGCTGCCGCTGTCATCCCCCTCTTCAAAGGGGGTGACACTCTAGACCCAAACTACTACAGACCTATATCTATCCTACCCTGTCTTTCTAAGGTCTTCGAAAGCCAAGTTAACAAACAGATTACTGACCATTTCGAATCCCACCTTACCTTCTCCGCTATGCAATCTGGTTTCAGAGCTGGTCATCGGTGCACCTCAGCCACGCTCAAGGTTCTAAACAACATCATAACCGCCATCGATAAGAGACATTACTGTGCAGCCGTATTCATCGACCTGGCCAAGGCTTTCGACTCTGTCAATCACAACATTCTTATTGGCAGACTCGACAGCCTTGGTTTCTCAAATGATTGCCTCACCTGGTTTACCAACTACTTCTCTGATAGAGTTCAGTGTGTCAAATCAGAGGGCCTGTTGTCTGGACCTCTGACAGTCTCTATGGGTGTGCCACAGGGTTAAATTCTCGGGCCGTCTCTCTTTTCTGTATACATCAATGATGTTGCTCTTGCTGCGGGTGATTCTCTGATCCACCTCTACGCAGACGACACCATTCTGTATACTTCTGGTCCCTCCTTGGACACTGTGTTAACTAACCTCCAGACGAGCTACAATGCCATACAACTCTCCTTCCGTGGCCTCCAACTGCTCTTAAACGCAAGTAAAACTAAATGCATGCTATTCAATCGATCACTGCCCGCACCTGCTCGCCCGTCCAGCATCACTACTCTGGACGGCTCTGACTTAGAATACGTGGACAACTACAAATACCTAGGTGTCTGGTTAGACTGTAAACTCTCCTTCCAGACTCACATTAAGCTACTCCAATCCAAAATTAAATCTAGAATCGGCTTCCTATATCGCAACAAAGCATCCTTCACTCATGCTGCCAAACATTCTCTCGTAAAACTGACCATCCTACCGATCCTCAACTTCGGTGATGTCATCTATAAAATAGCCTCCAACAGTCTACTCAACAAACTGGATGCAGTCTATCACAGTGCCATCCGTTTTGTCACCAAAGCCCCATACACTACCCACCATTGCGACCTGTACGCTCTCGTTGGTTGGCCCTCACTTCATACTCGTCGCCAAACCCACTGGCTACAGGTTGTCTACAAGTCTCTGCTAAGTAAAGCCCCGCCTTATCTCAGCTCACTGGTCACCATAGCAGCACCCACTCGTAGCACTCGCTCCAGCAGGTATATCTCACTGGTCACCCCCAAAGCCAATTCCTCCTTTGGTCGTCTTTCCTTCCAGTTCTCTGCTGCCCATGACTGGAACGAATTGCAAAAATCTCTGAAGCTGGAGACTCACATCTCCCTCACTAGCTTTAAGCACCAGCTGTCAGAGCAGCTTACAGATCACTGCACCTGTACATAGCCCATCTGTAAACAGCCCATCTATCTACCTACCTCATCCCCATACTGGTATTTATTCATTTATTTTGTTCCTTTGCACCACAGTATCTCTACCTGCACATTCATCTTGTGCCGATCTACCATTCCAGTGTTTAATTGCTATATTGTAATTACTTCGCCACCATGGCCTATTTATTTCCTTAACTTACCTCATTTGGACTCACTGCATATAGACTTTTTGTTTTCTTTAGTTCTACTGTATTATTGACTGTATGTTTTGTTTATTCCATGTGTAACTGTGTTGTTGTATGTGTCGAATTGCTACGCTTTATCTTGGCCAGGTCGCAGTTGCAAATGAGAACTTGTTCTCAACTAGCCTACATGGTTAAATAAAGGTGAAATAAATTCATATAAATCAATATAGTTTGTGCAATTAAGCTTGAAATGTGTTGAGTGCAGGGAAGCGATTGCATGCGGCACACATTGATAAGGGGAGAGAGCCATGGATTAGTGATTGAGGGGGTTTGAGGTCAGTTCAGGTCATCTTAAGGGAGAAATAAAAGTGTATGGCCCATATCACTAGTGTCCTGCCTAGCAGTAAAGAACAATGTTTGTACAGACGTGTAGGAGGAGACTCAGCCAATGAGGAAGGGTTAAATATCAGTGCTTGTGTGAACAATGTTTGTACAGATGTGTAGGAGGAGACTCAGCCTAGGAGGAAAGGTTACATATCAGTGCTTGTGTGAAAAGGTTTTTGTCTAATGCAGCTGTATTGATCCTCTTGTTAAGCTTTCATAATGTCCGTTGTGTTTTTACTCTGAGAATTAGAACCTAACAACGTGAATGAATAATCTATCTTTCACTTTCTCAGAAACAACAACAGGATTAATGTGAAAACAACACGACAGGACACACACCTCCCTCACACACCGCCCAGAAGTGGGAAACTAACCAAATACAGATTAAAGCACAAGTTGCTCTTTTACATAAACTACAGAGGGGACCTGGTGACACAAACACACTAGGTTTGGTAATTACTTGAGCACGTGTGCATCAGTCATGGCATTTTTATACTGCCATCACATTGGTTGTACTGTAGTTAGTAGGACAGCTGCACTGAGAGATAGATAGATTTTTCAAAAGGCTGCAGTGGTCTTTGATGTTGAATATGGCGTGGAACCGAGGCAGCAGCAGCGATACCGTTAACGCTACCTTTCCGAATGCCAGGGAAAAATAACACCGTATCCTTGTTTACTGAGAAGACTGGAGAAGTATCAAGGGTGTCGTGTGTATACAGCGTTCACCTTCAAAGATCAGTCTGGACGTTGCATGCTTTCAGAGTTCAGAAAAGGAAACACCACGGCACAATTAACCATTTATTCGAAAAGATTACATTAGTCTTGGAGTTAGACTGCTCCTTCAGGGTAGCTTACTGACAGAGTGAAGCATCATATAAAGATGATAAAATAACTACAGGCATTGAGCACGATATGCTATACCAAATCCCCAGGAAGAAACCCAGAACCTAGACAGGTGGGGGCTGGGGTGGTGGTGGGATATCAGAAAACAGCAAAGCATAGCGAGTAACAGCTCGTTACTGCAGCAATGGCAAAGGCAGCAAGAGACACCAGCGCATGCGTGTGCTTGACATCCGGCATGGAGGAAGCATGTGTAATCTGGGCAACTTTAATACACCCCATGTACTGTAAGTAGCACGTAAGAGTGGGAATCCAATTGATGCAATATCAGCTGATGAGATCAGCAGACGCCACCACACTCAACTTTCCCATCTGATCTGGCTCCTTTTATTACATGTAAAAAAATATATACTTGCAATACAATATACTTGCCGTGAAGTCGCTCAAGAACTACACCATACCAGTCATCCAACAGACTCCCATTCAGAGTGACACACAGAAGCATCCAGGATCAATGCCCTGCTCAAGGGCACATCGACAGATCTCCCACAAGGCTAGAAACAGGGACCCGAACCGTCCAAGATCCCCCAATAATTCCCCAAAAGCTGCCCCCCAACCATCCGAGACCCCTCCCACAGTCCCCCCCAAGAATTTTTTTTTAAAAATTTAATTCCCCACCCCCAAGGACCCCCCCAATGCACCAACAACCAAGAACATTAACTAAAGAGAAAAAAGAAAAAGACGAAGGAAAACAGAAAACAATTTTAAAAAACAAAGGACATCAAGTACAACTGAAATCATAACAGCAAGGCCAACTGTATATGTTTGAGGGCGTATCTGGCACTATTTACATGTGTGTGTGTCCGTGTATGTGTGTATTTCAATGAGGGTGTGTGTATATGCATGTGTACAAACGCCTGCCTCAGGCAAACCGGCATTAACTGTAAAAACACTGCCCCTCAGTGTCATTCCAACTTACTTTTTATTATGTTTTATTTTGACATTATTTTTTATACTTTTATCTTTGACCATCATTCTATCTCCCGCCCAGCAACTCTACTCCCACTTGTCTCCAATTCCACATCCCAACCCTCAGCTTCCCTCAGCCCATCCCACCTATCTCTGCTGGCCACCCTCAGCCCATCCCACCTATCTCTGCTGGCCACCCACTTCGGATTTCTATGCAACATATATCTTTAATGTACAATTTCAATCTATCTAATCGAATAGAATCCACAGATTGCGAGTTGAAGATAAATACTTTTACTAAGAGTATTAGTATATTAGTAAATTACTCTCCAGATCTCCTAACAGTACTATTTCTAGGGTCGATTTTAGATCAATGTTATGCATTTTCAGCCATTCCTGAATCTCAAACAGAAACAGGCTACCTGAGAGAAATACCAAAATAAACAGTCTATTGATTCTGTATCCTCACAACAAAATCTGCAGAGCTTCTGTGATTTTATGCCCCAAATATTCTCCCAAAATTTGGTGGCAACAATTCAATATAATAATTTTGCTGAAAAGCACAAAGTTTGACCCATTTGACCTTTATTTAACTAGGCGAGTCAGTTAATAATACATTCTTATTTTCATTGACAGCCTAGGAACAGTGGGTTGACTTCCTTGTTCAGGGGCAGAACGACAGATTTTTACCTCGTCAGTTCGGGGATTCAATCTTGCAACCTTTCGGTTTCTAGTCCAACGGTCTAACCACTAGGTTACCTGCCACCACAAATATATCAACTCATACACCCTGTACGATGGAATTGGTACATCAAAACCCTCTTCCCAACTATTTTGCAATCTGTATGGCACAGTTGTCAACATCCTGGTCCTCAAATGAAGCTGGTATACTTTCCTATTTATGCTATTTTTATTCCTCCGCCAGTTTTGATCCTTTATATTGAGCAGACAGACCAGTTCCCTACCTCCTCCCGCTGCCACCTGCCTCCTCCATTTTTGGGGTAATGCTGTAATCAATTGATTGTACTCTTTGATTGAGCAGACCTTCCCATGCAATTCTGATAACTCCATGAAAGACATAACTCTACCGTTGCAATTTACAATATCATTTAACAACAAAATACCCTTTTCAAACATCTTTCCCATAAATACAGGTATTTTATCAACCAACACATTTGAGTTCAGCCATAATATTTTTTGTAATATTTTTTTGTAATATTTGAAATTGTAGCCAGCTCTGCAAGGCTTGTTTGAAAAAGAGAGATACTTTGAAAAAAGTATCATTTTCAATTAATCGAAAATGAGACATGGCAAAATGGCAAAAAGGCATTTTTTAAACAATGGATGAGCTTTTCTTGTTAATCTACTTGAGAACCATTTAGGGTTCAAATAAACCGTTTGAATAAGTGAAGCTTTTAGAGAGAGGTTTAGTGCTTTTAAATGTAATAATCTCAACCCACCCAATTCATATTCAATATATAGATAGGCACGCTTTATTTTGTCTG
Organism: Oncorhynchus mykiss; assembly: GCF_013265735.2. NCBI lineage: Eukaryota > Metazoa > Chordata > Actinopteri > Salmoniformes > Salmonidae > Oncorhynchus > Oncorhynchus mykiss. The sequence goes on from NC_048577.1 coordinate 56,259,113, forward strand.
GTTTAGCGTCTCAGATAAAGCAAAATATTGTTTGCTCATATGATTTGAAAAAATGAATCGTCAGGAGTATGCAGACATTGTTAAGAATAAAACTATGAAGGACCTCGGCGTTACTCTGGACCCTGATCTCTCTTTTGACGAACATATCAAGACTGTTTCAAGGACCGTTTTTTTCCATCTATGTAACATTGCAAAAATCTGAAAAAGTCTGTCCGAAAATTATGCATAAAAATTAATCCATGCTTTTGTCACTTCTAGGTAAGACTACTGCAGTGCTCTACTTTCCGGCTACCCGGATAAAGCAATAAATAAACTTCAGTTAGTGCTAAAAATTTGATCATATTACTCCAGTGCTAGCCTCTCCACACTGGCTTCCTGTTAAGGCAAGGGCTGATTTCAAGGTTTTACTGCTAACCTACAAAGCATTACATGGGCTTGCTCCTACCTATCTTTCCGATTTAGTCCTGCCGTACATATCTACACGTACACTACGGTCACAAGATGCAGGCCTCCTAACTGTCCCTAGAATTTCTAAGCAAACAGCTGGAGGAAGGGCTTTCTCCTATAGAGCTCCATTTTTATGGAAAGGTTTGCCTACCCATGTGAGAGACGCAGACTCGGTCTCAACCTTTAAGTCCTTACTGAAGACTCATCTCTTCAGTGGGTCATATGATTGAGTGTAGTCTGGCCCAGGAGTGTGAAGGTGAACGGAAAGGCACTGGAGCAATGAACCGCCCTTGCTGTCTCTGCCTGGCCGGTTCCCCTCTCTCCACTGGGATTCTCTGCCTCTAACCCTATTACAGAGGCTGAGTCACTGGCTTACTGGTGCTCTTCCATGCCATCCCAAGGAGTTGTGCGTCACTTGAGTGGGTTAAGTCACTGACGTTATTTTCCTGTCTGGGTTGGCACCCCCCCCTTGGGTTGTGCCGTGGCGGAGATCTTTGTGGGCTATACTCGGCCTTGTCTCAGGATGGTAAGTTGGTGGAAAGAAGATATCCCTCTAGTGGTGTGGGGGCTGTGCTTAGGCAAAGTGGGTGGAGTGATATCCTGCCTGTTTGGTCCTGTCCGGGGATATCATCGGATGGGGCCACAGTGTCTCCTGACCCCTCCTGTCTCAGCCTCCAGTATTTATGCTGCAGTAGTTTATGTATCGGGGGGCTTATCCTGTCTTATCCGGTGTTCTGTGTGAATTTAAGTATGCTTTCTCTAATTCTCTCTCTTTCTTTCTTTTTTTCTTTCTCTCTCTGGGAGGACCTGAGCCCTAGGACCATGCCTCAGGACTACCTGTCATGATGACTCCTTGCTGTCCCCAGTCCACCTGGCCGTGCTGCTGCTCCAGTTTCAACTGTTCTGCCTGCGGCTATGGAACTCTGACCTGTTCACCGGACGTGCAACCTGTCCCAGACCTGCTGTTTTCAACTCTCTAGAGACAGCAGGAACGGTAGAGATACACTTAATGATCGGCTATGAAAAGCCAACTGACATTTACTCCTGAGGTGCTGACCTGCACCTTCGACAACCACTGTGATTATTATTATTTGACCCTGCTGGTCATCTATGAACATTTGAACATCTTGGCCATGTTCTGTTATAATCTCACCCGGCACAGCCAGAAGATGACTGGCCACCCCTCATAGCCTGGTTCCTCTCTAGGTTTCTTCTTAGGTTTTGGCCTTTCTAGGGAGTTTTTCCTAGCCACCGTGCTTCTACACCTGCATTGCTTGCTGTTTGGGGTTTTAGGCTGGGTTTCTGTGCAGCACTGTGCATCAGCTGATCTAAGAAGGACTTTATAAATACATTTCATTTGATTTGATTTGATAAGAAGATATTGTATTTTCTGCATATTGCAAGATGAGAAAGTATTTTCTGCATATTGCAAGATAAGAGAATGTATTTTCTGCATATTGCAAGATAAGAGAATGTATTTTTTCTGCATATTGCAAGATGAGAATGTATTTTCTGCATATTGCAAGATAAGAGAATGTATTTTTTCTGCATATTGCAAGATGAGAATGTATTTTCTGCATATTGCAAGATAAGATAACGTATTTTCTGCATATTGCAAGATAAGAGAATGTATTTTCTGCATATTGCAAGATGAGAATGTATTTTCTGCATTTTTCAAGATAAGACATTGTATTGTCTGTAAGCTAGTCACCCAGCTGAACCACGTCCTACTTTTCTATATCAAGATGCAGCACACTGAGTATCCAGGGTCCACTTTATTTTCCAATATGGGGCAACAATAGCATAGAGTTTAGAGAGGCAGACCGGGAACTGCTCTGCTGCTGACCCTGTACATCTCAGTGTGTGTGTGTGTGTGTGTCTGTTGGGAAAGGCAGAACACGCATTTCCGTTCCAACCAATGGATAATAAAGTTGTATTTTATTTGTTGCAATATGAAGCTCTTGATGAGTTGGTAATTGCAAACAAACAATATATTCCACAGCTTGTGATTACATAATACCATGCTGCTCCTGAGTGGTATGGATAATGGCAGCCCACACACCACCCGGCCGGCCATCAGGCCCTGGCATGGCCTCAGAGGGGTGTGTGTGTGTGCGCGCATGTTCACGTTTTATTAATCCTATTTTTGTATTTAACCTTTATTTAACTAGGCAAATTGATTAAGAACAAATTCTTATTTTACAATGACAGCCCACCCCAGCCAAACCCTCCCCTAGCCCGGGCGACACTGTGCCAATTGTATGCCGCCCTATTGGACTCCCAATTGGTTGTGACACAGCTCAGGATCAAACCAGGGTCTGTAGTGACGCCTCTAGCACTGAGATAGTGCTTTAGAACGCTGCGCCACTCGGCAGTATGTACAGGATACACATGGTAAACATCGTCCAATGAAATGCCTACTTAATGGTTCCCTCTCGACAACGCAACAACAATAAGACATAGTAAAACATATGAATATGAACATAAATTAAATGGCTCAGTACAACAGAATAAACATGCTATTTAACACTCTGGTCAGTTTTTTTAGGTACACCCATCCGGTACTGGGTCGGACCCCCTTTTGCCTCCAGAGCAGCCTGAATTCTTCAGAGCATGGAAACATGTTCAATTGGTATCAAGGGACCTAACATGTGCCAGGAAAACATTCCCCACATCATTACAACACCGCCACCAGCCCGTATTTGTATTGATTAAGGATCAGCAGTGTTACGCACGCCTCTATGAAGAGGGAACGCAACTCCCTGCTACAACTAAACTCTCCGTGAAGTGAAAAAACGTATGGACCGTAGGTGCGAGTAAGGATGACAACAGGCAGAATGTGGTACCGTTTACAAGTACTTTATTCCTTTACACGGTAATATGGGGAAAAGGGGCTGGACGGAACCAAAGCAAAGAAAGTAAATCTCAAAGCCCCCCCCCCCTCCTCCCCTCCCCTCCTATCTTACCTGCCTACCCACTACTTACCTAATTTAGCACCACCTGGTGCCCTAACCAAAATACAGGGGGTGGTCCGCCCAGGTCTTACCTAGTGTGCCTAGACAATGAATATACTACAGGTATATGTATGCCCGCGGGCCTCTTGCCTAAACACTCCCAAGGTGCCTTCCCCTTTCCCCCTGAGAACAAATGAAACAGAATATTAAACAATTTTACAAACAAAAAAACATCAAATAAGATCTACCTGAGCAACAAACTCACAGAACATACCAACTTCCCAGCAATGAACTCCCATCAAAATTAACCTCTAGCAAAATCTCTCTGCAATGACCTCCCAGCAAATCTCTCTAGCAAAAATCTCTATCACAATCAATCGCTCTGCAATGACCTCCCAGCAAATCTCTCTATCATAAACAATCACTCTGCAATGACCTCCCAGCAAATCTCTCTAGCAAAATCTCTCTATGCAAAATCTCTCTATGCAAAATCTCTCTATGCAAAATCTCTCTATGCAAAATCTCTCTATGCAAAATCTCTCTATGCAATGACCTCCTAGCAAATCTCTCCCAGCAATCCCTACCTCCAAATCTCTCTCTCTCCTGAACAGAACACTGGCTTTTATATATCTTCAGAATGAATGTAACTGGAGACAGCTGTCTTGACGAGGGGGCGGGGTCAGCTCTCCAATTAGCCTTGGAGTCGACCAATCAGCTGCTTGAGGGATTTCAGGAAGCCATTTCCTGAAATAAAACACATGCAAATGCACCAACTACAACACAAACTGGGGAACGTAACAAGCAGTAGTTCCTGCCAAGGCAGCAGCTAGTCTTCCTGGGGTCCAGCAACATTAAGGCAGTTATAATATTACATGACATTACACTTCATAACACTTTTCACAACACATTAAGTGTGTGCCCTCAGACCACTACTCTACTATCACATATCTACAATACAAAATCCATGTGTGTAGAGTGCATGTGTTAGTATGTGTATGTGGGGAATGCATGCGTGTCCGAGTTCGGTGCTAGTAGTTTAAACAGATAGGTCGGTGCATTCAACATGTCAACACTTCTTACAAAAACACGTAGTGCTGAAGTCAATCTCTCCTCTACTTTGAGCCATGAGAGATTGATATGCATATTATTCATGTCTTTGTGGCACCTGACCACACAACTGGACAGTGGTCCAGGGGCGACAAAACTAGGGCCTGTAGGACCTGCGCTGTTGATAGTGTTGTTAAAAAGGCAGAGCAGCGCTTTATCATGGACAGACTTCTCCCAATTTTAGCTAATGTTGCATCAACATGTTTTGACCATGACAGTTTACAATCCAGGGTTACTCCAAGCAGTTTAATCATCTCAACTTGCTCAATTTACACCTTATTCATTACAAGGTTAAGTTGAGGTTTAGGGTTTAGTGAATGATTTGTCTCAAATACAATGCTTTTAGTTTTTGAAATATTTAGGACTAACTTATTTCTTACCACCCATTCTGAAACTGACTGCAGCTCTTTGTAAGGCTAGGCATCCCGCTAGCGGGACAACTTCCGGTGAAACTGTAGGGCGCACAATTCAAATAAATAATAATACAAATTATGGATATTAAACATTTAGGTACATACAAGTGTCTTATATTGGTTAAAAGCTTAAATTTGTGTTAATCTAACTGCATTGTCCGATTTACAGTAGGCTTTACAGCGAAAGCATGCCATGCGGCGCCCCACATGAAAATATTTTTCCACCGGCACAGTTTTCATAAATTCACAAATAGCGATTAAATCTTCACTTACTTTTTGAAAATCTTCTTCTGATTTGTCATCCAAAGGGTCCCAGCTATAACATGTAGTGTCGTTTTGTTAGATAAAATATTTTTTTCTATCCCAAAAAGTCTGTCTAGTTGGCACCATCGATTTGCGTAATCCACTCGTTCAACATGTCAAGATAGGAATCCGAAAATGTACCCCAAAACTTTGTTTCAACAAGTCAAAATATGTTTCTGTTAAATCCTCAGGTACCACAAAATGTAATTAAACTATAATATTTAATACGGAAAGAAGTGTGTTCAATAGGAAAGTGATATTAGCAGGTGCGGGTCCTATTCATTAAGGGTTTTGGTAAGCTGATTGGTCTGTTATTTGAGCGGTAAAAGGGGCTTTACTATTCTTAAGTAGTGGAATGACTTTTGCTTCCCTCCAGGCCTGAGGGTAAACACTTTCTAGTAGGCTATTATCCTCAGTCATTTTCCATCCATTGTCAGACCCAGGTGGCTTGTCATTGTTGATAGACAACAATAATTTCTTCACCTCTTCCACACTCACTTTACGGAATTCATAATGCCAACACTTGTGTTTCATAATTTGGTCAGTTATACTTGGAACTGTAGGGTTGGCGTTTGTTGCTGGCATGTCATGCTTAAGTTTGCTAATCTTGCCAAGAAAACATCATTAAAGTAGTTGGCAACATCATTGGGTTTTGTGATGAATGAGCCATCTGATTCAATGAATGATAGAGCTGAGTTTGCCTTTTTGCCCAAAATGTAATTTAAGGTGCTCCAACACTTTTTACTATCATTCTATATGTCATTTATCTTTGTTTAATAGTTTAGTTTCTTCTTTTTATTCAGTTTAGTCACATGATTTCTCAAATGTTCAGTATGTTTGCCAAATGTTTGTGCAGCCAGACTTATTTGCCATTCCTTTTGCCTCATCCCCTCTCGCACTGTTGTGCGTGAAAAGCCCAGAAGGCCAGACGTTTCTGAGATACTGGAATTGGCGCGCCTGGCACTAACGATCATTCCACGCTCAAAGTCACTTAAGTCACTTGTTATGACATTCTAATGTTCAATCGAACAGTAACTGCATGTCTCGATGCCTGTCTGCCTGCGTTATATAGCATGCCATGGCCACTGGACTTACTGTATGTAGGAGCAAACCATTTTCGTAAAAGTGGTGTACCTTATAAACTGGCCACTGAGTGTACAAACTTGCCATGTGTGTGTGTGGGTGGGTAGTTATATGTGTGACAATTATATATCTCCTTTGGCCTTGTTCTCAGATACACTTAACACGATCCTGGCTCAATAATTCTAATAATAATATTGTACAGGAAGGTTATCCATTGATGCCTGTTTGTCATTTATAGAGAGGTTCATTATTTTCAGAGCCTTGACAGCTCTGGTTGATTGGGGGTACCTCTCAGTCTCTGAGTTGAACTGTTGCAATTATGTGGGTACGCTCTGCGCTGTATCCAACCTTTCTGTTTCTAAAGACTCTCATATGGGAAGCTTTTAGAAAGGTGCATTGAGAAATAAGACCCATTGTCTGAATCTTTACTGCAGTACGGCAGGTAGCCTAGTGGTTAGAGTGTTAGGCCAGTAACCGAAAGGTTGCTGGATTGAATCCCTAAACTGACAAGGTAAAAATCTGTTGTTCTGCCCTTGAACAAGGTGGTTAACCCACTGTTTCTCAGTAGGCTGTCATTGTAAATAAGAATTTGCTCTTAACTGACTTGACTAGTTAAATAAAGGTTAAATAAAAATAAAGAAATTAACTCCCCATGGTCACATCCAACACAATCCACATTCTGGCCAGCTGGGCCAGAAGCGCCTCAGATAGGGGTGACTGATAGAGAGCCTGGTCCCTGCTGTGGATGTCTGGAGACTGGACACAGACTCCTTCAGCCAAGAGCATGGTCACTACAGCCGTCATCACTGGATCCTAAACCTCTGCTCGAGAACCCCCGGCCATTTCCACTTTCTGGATCCATTCCTTTAACAAGCACACCTGATTCAACTAAGCAAGGGCTTTCTGATTAGGTTATTTGTTTAATCAGCTGTGGTAGTTAATGAATTAAAAAAGTGTATCTGTCCAGGGGTATTCGTAACTAGTTTTTTTTTTATCCATGTGGCTGAAGAATAATGTCTTCAACCTTTATGCTGAGTAGAGAGTCCTGAAATACCAAACCAATGCACACTGTTCTGTTCTTTTTAAGAGTGAGTACCTCGAGGCATGGATTTGTTAGACACTCAAACACATCCTGCCCAGTTCGTGATAGGCTAATAATAAATTGTTTATACTTGCCATATTTTCTGAAAAACATATATTCTGTTTTCTGAACAGCATCATTGAGCATCACTGAGTAGTTCTGGGGTGCAACACATCTCTATGAGTCAGCCCCTACTAGTACATCAGCCTATTGATTCCTGTACCTGGTTCAAAGTCTCTATGAGTCAGCCCCTACTAGTACACCAGCCTATTGATTCCTGTACCTGGTTCAAAGTCTCTATGAGTCAGTCCCTACTATTACACCAGCCTATTGATTCCTGTACCTGGTTCAAAGTCTCTATGAGTCAGCCCCTAGTAGTACACCAGCCTATTGATTCCTGTACCTGGTTCAAAGTCTCTATGAGTCAGCCCCGACTAGTACACCAGCCTATTGATTCCTGTACCTGGTTCAACGTCTCTATGAGTCAGCCCCTACTAGTACACCAGCCTATTGATTCCTGTACCTGGTTCAAAGTCTCTATGAGTCAGCCCCTACTAGTACACCAGCCTATTGATTCCTGTACCTGGTTCACAGGTGTAGCCTGGTCTCAGATTTGTTCGTGCTGTCTTGCCAACTCCTTCAGATGAAGGATCTTAATTTGATCATCCTGTTGTTGCAGGAAATGTCCTGCACAGCAGGAAATGCAAACTTAGACTATTCAAGATTTTAAAAGGCTTCTAAATTGTGCAATTTCCACAAATTTCAGACTTGATTTGCCCTAACAAAAAATGGATCACCAACTAAAATAATATAATAATCTACACAATAATTCACATTTCCTGTTGCTGTGAGAAACTTGTCAAATTGAGATCCTGCATCTGTATTGGTCAATCTTAATTTTACCTTTATTTAACTAGGCAAGTCAGTTAAGAACAAATTCTTATTTTCAATGACGGCCTAGGAACAGTGGGAACTGCCTGTTCAGGGGCAGAACGACAGATTTGTACCTTGTCAGCTCGGGGGTTTGAACTTACAACCTTCCAGTTACTAGTCCAACACTCTAACCACTAGGCTACCCTGCTACCCAGCTACCCCGAGACAGCACAAACTGATCTGGGACCAGGCTAGCGTGGGTGTCATTGACACCCTCTCTTTGCCCAAGCCAGGTTTCATAACATGGGATTACATGAGGTGCTATGATCTGGGACCAGGCTAGCGTGGGTGTCATTGACACCCTCTCTTTGCCCAAGCCAGGTTTCATAACATGGGATTACATGAGGTGCTATAGCCGTCTGTGGACCCTATCACACCAATACAGCACAATATACCTACTGGACCACTGGTGTCTGTTTCCACACGTTGCCACACAATCACACACCTTGAAATGGGCTAAGGCAGTGCATGAGAAGGTGATAGAAAATCTGTTTGGACAAGATGTAGAGGTGCTTGTGTGTGTGTGTGTGTGCGTGTGTGTGTGTGTGTGTGTGTGTGTGTGTGTGTGTGTGTGTGTGTGTGTGCTAGTACTGTGACAGATTGGCCAACTCCAGTGTTTTTTTATCACCAGGATGACTGTGGCGCTACCATGGAGCTCAAAGCAACACACTATAGAATAGAATAGAATAGAATGTACTATAGAATAGAATAGAAGTAGATATCTATTCTAAACAGCACTGGTGGAGGGTTCAGCATGACTAGACAGGGAACATATCAGAACAATGGGTTTGGGCTAACTAGCACTGGGGCTGCAGCTTTAACATGGCTTAACACTGTTTGCCACCTGACTGGGCACACACTGGTTGAATCAACATTGTTTCAACGTCATTTTATTGAAATGATGTTGAACCAACGTGGAATAGACATTGAATTGACATCTGTGCCTAGTGGGATGGCTCCTGCTGTGCCATCACATTATAGATGAAGTCAAGTACCGCAAACCAACAGGCGGGTCTGTTTGTACATGTGTTTGTATGTTGCTGTTCCCTAAACAAATCAGAATATTTTATGTTATGTGGTGCTGTGCTAAATACTGGTGGATATTGTATGTATGACAGTATAACTTGTATTTCCAATATTGTTTCTGGAAAAAATACAAATCACCATGCATTTCCCTCATTTCCTTTCATAGGTCAGGTGTGCTACTACAGTGCACCATACTTAACTTGTAGAACAGTTAGCTTTAACCTTCACATGTATGCAATGCATATCCTCATAGTGCTGTTCTTCTGGTCTAGATACAGTAGTTATCCACACCACTTCCACCTCCTCTGGGGCCCTGTTACATCTCTTCTTCCTCTTCGCTGACTCACTTCTTTTCTCTCTTCCTTCCTTCATCACAGCCCTCTCCCTCTTTCTCCTGTGGATACTGAGCCTGCCACAGTCTCTGTGGTCTCCTCTGGCTAGAGGAGCATTTGGCTTCCCCGGCATCAGGCAGCTGTGCCGTGTGATGCCAACTGAGCAGAGCGGGCATCCCAGAATTCCAATGTGGTGGTACAGATCCCCCCTGCATGGCTCAGTCTGCTCCAGGAAGTCTAAAGAAGGAAGTAGTGGAATAAATGAGAGCTGGGACTAAAATAGAGAAACATTTTAAAACTAGTTAACTCAGATTGTTTTTAATGCAAGGACAGAGAGGTAGACATTCATTAGACAATGGGTAGAAAAATAGAAAGGAAAAGTGTAAATAAACCAATACAGGAAATAAATGTTTTTTTCAATAAAGCATGTTTAACTTAGTGGCGCAGTGGTCTAAGGAACTGCACTGCAGTGTTGCAGTGTCACTAGAGCCTGGGGTTCAATCACAGGCTGTATCACAACTGGCTGTGACCGGGAGTCCCATAGGGCGGAGCACAATCATCCAGGTTAGTGGAGGGTTTGGCCGGGGGGGCTATACTTGGCTCATTGCGCTCAAGCGACTCCTTGTGGCGGGCTGGGCACCTGCAGGCTGACTCGGCCATCAGTTGAACAGAGTTTCCTCCGAAACATTGGTACGACTGGCTTCCTGATATTAAGAAGCACGGTTTGGCATGTCATGTTTCAGTGGCGTTTGCTGGGGAGTTTCAGCGATGAGACAAGATCACGAAATTGTTGAGAAAAAGGGGGTAAAAAAAAAGAAAAACAGATGTTTAAGATAGCAACATCAAACTAATATAAAGATTTCCTTCCATAATAGAGATGAGAGAAAAACTGTTTCCAATTAGAAGAAAAAGCACATATTTCAATTTAAGTGTGTTTAACTTGATGCTGACCAGCCTTGGCAGCAGCTAATGGGGACCCTAGTAAATACACATGTAAAGATGTCCTTTTATGTGGTTGGTCGATAACGTGGATTAAAGGAGAGTAAGAGAAAGGGAAGAGAATAATGAATCTTTCTTCTTCTCCCATCAAGGACCAACACCAGTTTTTATTATCCACTTTCAATGATGCTTCATGTCTTCATAACCTTCATTTGAATGGGACCATTATAGATGGAATGTACAGCAGGCCTGTTGATTTGCTTCAGCCTATTCATGTGGTCTCTGACTCTGTGTCACAAAGCTTCTATCTTTGTGATTGTGCAACTGTAATAGACAAAAATAGCCCTCTCTGTAGAAAATAGCCATCTTATGGAAAATAGCCATCTCTATAGAAAATAGCCATCCCTATAGAAAATAGCCATCTCTATAGAAAATAGCCATCTCTATAGAAAATAGCCATCCCTATAGAAAATAGCCATCTTATGGAAAATAGCCATCTCTATAGAAAATAGCCATCCCTATAGAAAATAGCCATCTCTATAGAAAATAGCAAACTCTATAGAAAATAGCCATCCCTATAGAAAATAGCCATCTCTATAGAAAATAGCCATCTCTGTAGAAAATATCCATCTCTGTAGAAAATAGCCATCTCTGTAGAAAATAGCCATCTCTGTAGAAAATAGCCATCTCTATAGAAAATAGCCATCCCTATAGAAAATAGCCATCCCTATAGAAAATAACAATCTCTATAGAAAATAACAATCTCTATAGAAAATAGCCATCCCTATAGAAAATAGCCCTCTCTGTAGAAAATAGCCATCTCTATAGAAAATAGCCATCCCTATAGAAAATAGCCATCCCTATAGAAAATAGCCATCCCTATAGAAAATAGCCATCCCTATAGAAAATAGCCATCTCTATAGAAAATAGCCATCCCTATAGAAAATAGCCATCCCTATAGAAAATAGCCATCTCTATAGAAAATAGCCATCTCTATAGAAAATAGCCATCCCTATAGAAAATAGCCATCCCTATAGAAAATAGCCATCCCTATAGAAAATAGCCAACTCTGTAGAAAATAGCCATTGTTGAGATTCAGAGCAATGACATATGCGTAACCACTGACTTCACTGCTTCAGATAAAATTGTATTTTATCTGTCAAAGGCGCTGAAAACAACAGGTGTTGACCTTACAGTGAAATGCTTACTTACAAGCCCTTAACCAACAATGCGGTTTTCAGAAAAATACCCCCCAAAAACAACAAATAAAAGTAAAAAACAATTAAAGAGCAGCAGTAAAATAACAAGAGCGAGACTATATACAAGGGGTACTGGTACAGAGTCTATGTGCTGGGCCACCGGTTAGTCGAGGTAATTGAGGTAATATGTACATGAAGGTAAAGGTATTAAAATTACTAGGGTAGCAGCAGTGTAAAAGAGAGGGGGAGGGGGCAATGCAAATAGTCTGGGTAGCCATTTGATTAGATGTTCAGGAGTCTTATGGCTTGGGGGTAGAAACTGTTTAGAAGCCTCTTGGACCTAGGCAGCGAGAACTGTCTATAACTAGGGTGGCTGAATTCTTAGACAATTTTTAGGGCCTTACTCTGACACCGCCTGGTATACACTCTTCATTCTGGACAGTATACACTCTGCAATCTGAACCGCAACACTCATTTAATACTGGACCTCATCAATCCATTCATCAAGGACCGCATCACTCCATTCATCAAGGAACGCATCACTCCATTCTTCAAGGATCTCATCACTCCATTCATCAAGGACCACATCACTCCATTCATCAAGGACCGCATCAGTCAATTCATCAAGAACCGCATCAGTCAATTCATCAAGGACCGCATCACTCAATTCATCAAGGACCGCATCAGTCAATTCATCAAGGACCTCCTCACTCAATTCATCAAGGACCGCATCAATCCATTCATCAGGAACCGCATCACTCAATTCATCAAGGACCGCATCAATCCATTCATCAGGAACCGCATCACTCAATTCATCAAGGACCTCCTCACTCAATTCATCAAGGACCTCATCACTCAATTCATCAAGGACCGCATCAGTCAATTCATCAAGGACCTCCTCACTCAATTCATCAAGGACCTCCTCACTCAATTCATCAAGGATGAGGACAATACAGTGCCACTGACACTGCCCGCTACCAAAACCTGCGGACTCTCCTTCACTGCAGCCGACGTGAGTAAAACATTTAAACGTGTTAACCCGCGCAAGGCTGCAGGCCCAGACGGCATCCCCAGCCGCATCCTCAGAGCATGCGCAGGCCAGCTGGACCTCATCACTCTATTCATTCTGGACCGCATCACTCTATTCATTCAGGACCTCATCACTCTATTCATTCAGGACCTCATCACTTTATTCATTCAGGACTGCATCACTCTATTCATTCTAGACCTCATCACTCTATTCATTCTAGACCTCATCACTCTATTCATTCTAGACCTCATCACTCTTCATTCTAGACCTCATCACTCTATTCATTCTGGACCTCATCACTCTATTCATTCAGGACTGCATCACTCTATTCATTCTGGAGCTCATCACTCTATTCATTCTGGACCTCATCACTCTATTCATTCAGGACCTCATCACTCTATTCATTCAGGACTGCATCACTCTATTCATTCAGGACTGCATCACTCTATTCATTCTGGACCTCATCACTCTATTCATTCAGGACCTCATCACTCTATTCATTCAGGACCTCATCACTCTATTCATTCAGGACCTCATCACTCCATTCTTCAAGGACCACATCACTCTATTCATTCTGGACCTCATCACTCTATTCATTCTGGACCTCATCACTCTATTCATTCAGGACCTCATCACTCTATTCATTCAGGACTGCATCACTCTATTCATTCAGGACTGCATCACTCTATTCATTCTGGACCTCATCACTCTATTCATTCAGGACTGCATCACTCTATTCATTCTGGACCTCATCACTCTATTCATTCAGGACCTCATCACTCCATTCTTCAAGGACCACATCACTCTATTCATTCTGGACCTCATCACTCTATTCATTCTGGACCGCATCACTCTATTCATTCTGGACCTCATCACTCTATTCATTCAAGACCTCATCACTCTATTAATTCAGGACTGCATCACTCTATTCATTCTAGACCTCATCACTCTATTCATTCTAGACCACATCACTCTATTCATTCAGGACCTCATAACTCTATTCATTCAGGACTGCATCACTCTATTCATTCAGGACTGCATCACTCTATTCATTCAGGACTGCATCACTCTATTAATTCAGGACTGCATCACTCTATTCATTCTAGACCTCATCACTCTATTCATTCTAGACCACATCACTCTATTCATTCAGGACCTCATAACTCTATTCATTCAGGACTGCATCACTCTATTCATTCAGGACTGCATCACTCTATTCATTCAGGACTGCATCACTCTATTCATTCTGGACCTCATCACTCTATTCATTCTGGACCTCATCACTCTATTCATTCTGGACTTCATCACTCCATTCTTCAAGGACCACATCACTCTATTCATTCTGAACCTCATCACTCTATTCATTCTGGACCTCATCACTCTATTCATTCTGGACCTCATCACTCTATTCATTCTGGACCACATCACTCTATTCATTCTGGACCACATCACTCTATTCATTCTGGACCGCATCACTCTATTCATTCAGGACCTCATCAATCTATTCATTCAAGACCTCATCACTCTATTCATTCAGGACTGCATCACTCTATTCATTCTAGACCTCATCACTCTATTCATTCTAGACTGCATCACTCTATTCATTCAGGACCTCATAACTCTATTCATTCAGGACTGCATCACTCTATTCATTCTGGACCTCATCACTCTATTCATTCAGGACCTCATCACTCTATTCATTCTGGACCTCATCACTCCATTCTTCAAGGACCACATCACTCTATTCATTCTGAACCTCATCACTCTATTCATTCTGGACCTCATCACTCTATTCATTCTGGACCTCATCACTCTATTCATTCTGGACCACATCACTCTATTCATTCTGGACCACATCACTTTATTCATTCTGGACCGCATCACTCTATTCATTCTCCATGGCTATCATGAGTCTCAACTATGGATCGTACCCACATCTCACCTCTAGGAGACATGTAAGATCAATTAAACCAATTCTGAAGTAGAACTCTACAGTAACAGTAGCAGAGTTTTACTGCAGTGGAAAGTGGGAGTGATTTAGAATAGGGAGAAACAGAGAAGGTGGACTCTGCCTCAAGTTCTCACCCCTCTTGAGTTTGTGTCGACTACCGAGGAGAATGTCAATGTGGCTGCAGTCATGCTGTCACCAGCAGATGATTGGAGAAGCTGCTCTGCTCTTGGCTACTCTCTGATGGAGGGAGAGAGAGAGAGAGAGAGAGAGAGAGAGAGAGAGAGGGAGAGAGAGATAGATAGACAGAGAGAGAGAGAGAGAGAGAGCATATCAGTGTGATCTGTGAGGCTCTCACACTGACTGTGGATAGAAAGCCTTCAGAAACCCAGTGGCTCAGCCACAGTGATATATCATTCCTTTTGTCCTCTCACACTGTATCCACATCAGATATTCTTTTATAACTGTCTCAACGGGAGATGGAGGAAGAGAGATGCTTGCTGCACGGTGAGTGCTGACCCACTCTGAATACACTCCATCTGTACACTTTATCTAGCCCTCTCTATCTCATTTTTACACACAAGCACGCACGCGCAGACATACACACATGCAGACACACACACGTACACACACGTACACACACGCACACACACAGACCCACATGCACATATTCACACACACATGCACACGCGCAGACACTCACTCACACATACACACACATACATGCACACACACAGACCCCCACACACATATTCACTCACACACACACACACACACACTACCCCCCCCCCCCCCCCCCCCCCCCCCCCCCCCCACCCACCCACCGACCCACTCATACACACTCACTCTGAAGTGCATAGCCATGACTGGTCCTCTGTTCTCAGTCCTTTCATGTCTGTTTTAGCTGCACCTGTTTGAACATGTTGTTTGGTAGACTGATGATGTGCCATTCACAGTGGAGTGACGTCTCACCAGGTTATTCAGGGTCAGTGACGCATGTGGCTGGTGCTGATTTCACAGGAGAATGCGGTAGTATTGTACACAACCATTCTGATTTGGGCATATTTTGTGAAAGGCTCATTGTGATTTGGGAGGATATGTGCTATTTCCTCTGAGAACCCACTCTACATTTGATCTGTTGTTGTGGTTATTTTCCCTCCATCACTCTTATTCTTGATGATGAGGCTCAGTCACCAGAATGAAAAACTTTATTTATCCAATCCACTACCTGGGGAGAGTGTGTGAGTTTGTGTGTGTGTGGGTTCGTGAGTGTGTTTGAGTGTATACTTGTGTGCATGTGTGTCTATATGTTTGCGAGTGTGTGTGTATGTGTGCGCCCACATGTGAGTGTGCATATGAATCTCAAGAGATGGACTGCTATGTATATCTTGTTCAGGAGTGCTGGATGTCATTGAAAGTCCACTCTGGTCGAGAAACAAAGGCTTGCTGCGTGACAACCTAACGATGTTTGAATGATCTGATGACACTTTGGATCTCTATTGCTCTCTGTGTGTCTCTGTGTGTGTGTGTGTGTGTGTGTGTGTGTGTGTGTGTGTGTGTGTGTGTGTGTGTGTGTGTGTGTGTGTGTGTGTGTGTGTGTGTGTGTGTGTGTGTGTGTGTGCTTTTTCTGTCAAGTAACTTATTTTAGGCCCTGCTGTACTTATATAACCCATATGAAGGCAGTTGAAAACTGGACAATTCAATTAGAGATATGAATTTCAATTAACTTCCTTATTTGACTAAATTTGACATTTAATTGGCTGCTGAGGAGGTGTAGCTCCGCTTAATTGAAACCACTGTGGAGGTCAAAACAAACCAGGCGGTCCTCCCCAATTCAAGTTTTGTTGCACTATTAATACGTTCTCCGGGAGAGAAGAGAAATAAGAGAGAGAGAGATAGAGAGGAGAGATACAGCAAGAAAGTAGGAGGAGGAAGAGAGAGAGATGAACAGGGAGGGAGTGGAGAGGGAGAGAGTGGGGGAAGTGAGAGAAAGAAAGAGAGCAGGGGTGAGAGTGGAAAAAGACAGAGAGAAAAGGGATATACAAGAGAAGAGAGAGAGAGAGAGATTCTTCCTTCTCAGCCTTAGAACCAATTTAGAAACTTTCTTAGAAATATATATTTCTTCCTTTTCACTGTTGTGGGTGCAACTCATCCACTTTCTGCTCCCCATACCTGCAGCCAAACGCTATTTAAACAGGCAGTGAATAATTCAGTAGGTAGAGAGAACTTCCCATCTGGCTCTCCCATCTCAGTAATGATGAACTCCATTCTCTCTCCTCTGCTCTGTGATGATCATCTAATGCATGAATCAAAAGATGACACACAATCAACGTTGTTTTATTCGTAATCACTGGGCACACACATCAGTTAAACGTCTAGTTTAGAATTATATTTGATTGAAGCGAACGTTAAATTAACAAACATTTTAACCATGTCATTGGATTTAGGTTCAAAGGGGAAAAAATGCAAATGTTCCTAAAATTCCTTTACATTGATGGCTTTTTTTTTTGTTTTGGTGAAATGACGAGGAAATAACTTTGATTCAACCAGTTTCTGCCTATTGGGTATTTTACACTGGAATAGGTTGTAGGATACAGACACGCCAACAAATGCTGTACTTTTTTAGTTATGATGATATGGCCTGTGGGTCTGAAAATTACACACGGGGACACATTGAACAATTTATTCACAATAAATGCTGGGAAGACTGCAGTTTCAAAGCCCATCTGCATTGCACACATAGTAGGCTTCATAAGGGTCATTTTCTTGGTTTAGGGAAACTCCTGATCCTAATTATATATTGCAGTAAGACCCTGAAGCTTTTCCTGATCAGGTCACTTATAGTTATTTACTAGTTATAGACTCGGAAAGATGGTTTATAAAATATGTTTATTACACTCTAGCTATCCATTATAGATGTCTATTGTATATGTATATTGTAACTGTCTATTGTAGCTGTATATTATAGATGTCTATTGTAACCTTATATTGTAGCTGTCTACTGTAGCTGTCTGTTGTAGCTGTCTATTGTAGATGTCTGTTGTAGATGCTTATGATAGCTGCCCATTGTAGATGTCTATGATAGCTGCCCATTGTAGATGTCTATTGTAGCTGTCTATTGTAGATGTATATTATAGATGTCTATTATAGCTGTCTATTATAGATGTCTATTGTAGATGTATACTGTAGATGTCTATTGTAGATGTATATTATAGCTGTCTATTATAGTTGTATATTGTAGATGTCTATTGTAGCTGTCTATTGTAGATGTCTGTTGTAGATGTATATTGTAGATGTCTATTGTAGATGTCTGTTGTAGCTGTCTATTATAGATGTCTATTGTAGCTGTCTATTGTAGATGTCTATTGTTGATGTCTATTGTAGAGGTCTGTTGTAGCTGTCTATTGTAGCTGTCTATTGTAGATGTCTATTGTAGATGTCTATTATAGATGTATATTGTAGATGTCTATTATAGATGTATATTGTAGCTGTCTATTATAGATGTATATTATAGCTGTCTATTATAGATGTATATTATAGATGTATATTATAGATGTATATTATAGATGTATATTATAGATGTATATTGTAGCTGTCTATTATAGATGTATATTGTAGATGTCTATTATAGCTGTATATTATAGATGTATCATGTAGATGTCTATTATAGCTGTCTATTATAGATGTATACTGTAGATGTCTATTATAGATGTATACTGTAGATGTCTATTATAGATGTATATTGTAGATGTCTATTATAGATGTATATTGTAGATGTATCATGTAGATGTCTATTATAGATGTATATTGTAGATGTCTATTATAGCTGTATATTATAGATGTATCATGTAGATGTCTATTATAGCTGTCTATTATAGATGTATATTATAGCTGTATATTATAGATGTATATTGTAGATGTATATTATAGCTGTATCATGTAGATGTCTATTATAGATGTATATTATAGCTGTATATTATAGCTGTATATTGTAGATGTCTATTATAGCTGTATATTGTAGATGTCTATTATAGATGTATATTGTAGAT
Organism: Oncorhynchus mykiss; assembly: GCF_013265735.2. Taxonomy (NCBI): domain Eukaryota; kingdom Metazoa; phylum Chordata; class Actinopteri; order Salmoniformes; family Salmonidae; genus Oncorhynchus; species Oncorhynchus mykiss. The sequence continues at coordinate 56,277,957 of NC_048577.1, forward strand.
GTCTATTATAGATGTATCATGTAGATGTCTATTATAGATGTATATTATAGCTGTATATTATAGATGTATATTATAGATGTATATTGTAGATGTATATTATAGATGTATATTGTAGCTGTCTATTATAGATGTATATTATAGATGTATATTGTAGATGTATATTATAGATGTATATTATAGATGTATATTATAGATGTATATTGTAGATGTATATTATAGATGTATATTATAGCTGTATATTATAGATGTATATTATAGATGTATATTGTAGATGTATATTATAGATGTATATTATAGATGTATATTGTAGCTGTCTATTATAGATGTATATTATAGCTGTATATTATAGATGTATATTATAGATGTATATTGTAGATGTATATTATAGATGTATATTATAGATGTATATTGTAGCTGTATATTGTAGATGTATATTATAGCTGTATATTGTAGATGTCTATTATAGATGTATCATGTAGATGTCTATTATAGATGTATATTATAGCTGTATATTATAGATGTATATTATAGATGTATATTGTAGATGTATATTATAGATGTATATTATAGATGTATATTGTAGCTGTCTATTATAGATGTATATTATAGATGTATATTATAGATGTATATTATAGATGTATATTGTAGATGTATATTATAGATGTATATTATAGATGTATATTGTAGCTGTATATTGTAGATGTATATTATAGCTGTATATTGTAGATGTCTATTATAGATGTATCATGTAGATGTCTATTATAGATGTATATTATAGATGTATATTATAGCTGTATATTATAGATGTATATTATAGATGTATATTGTAGATGTATATTATAGATGTATATTATAGATGTATATTGTAGCTGTCTATTATAGATGTATATTATAGATGTCTATTATAGATGTATCATGTAGATGTCTATTATAGATGTATATTGTAGCTGTATATTATAGATGTCTATTATAGATGTATCATGTAGATGTATATTATAGCTGTATATTATAGATGTATCATGTAGATGTCTATTATAGATGTATATTGTAGATGTCTGTTGTAGATGACTATTATAGATGTATACTGTAGAGGTCTGTTGTAGATGACTATTATAGATGTATATTGTAGATGTCTATTATAGCTGTCTATTATAGATGTATATTATAGATGTATATTGTAGCTGTATATTATAGATGTATATTGTAGATGTCTGTTGTAGATGACTATTATAGATGTATATTGTAGATGTCTATTATAGCTGTATATTATAGATGTATATTGTAGATGTCTATTATAGATGTATATTGTAGATGTCTATTATAGATGTATATTGTAGATGTCTATTATAGATGTATATTATAGATGTCTATTATAGCTGTATATTATAGCTGTATATTATAGATGTATATTATAGATGTATATTATAGATGTATATTATAGATGTCTATTATAGATGTATATTATAGATGTATATTATAGATGTATATTATAGATGTATATTATAGATGTCTATTATAGATGTATATTATAGATGTATATTATAGATGTATATTGTAGATGTCTATTATAGATGTATATTATAGATGTATATTATAGATGTCTATTATAGATGTATATTATAGCTGTATATTATAGATGTATATTATAGATGTCTATTATAGATGTATATTATAGATGTATATTATAGATGTCTATTATAGATGTATCATGTAGATGTATACTGTAGATGTCTATTATAGATGTATATTGTAGATGTCTATTATAGATGTATACTGTAGATGTCTATTATAGATGTATATTATAGATGTATATTATAGCTGTATATTATAGATGTATATTGTAGATGTATATTATAGATGTATATTGTAGATGTATATTATAGATGTATATTGTAGATGTATATTATAGATGTATATTGTAGATGTATATTGTAGATGTCTATTATAGATGTATCATGTAGATGTCTATTATAGATGTATATTGTAGATGTATATTGTAGATGTATATTATAGATGTATATTGTAGATGTATATTGTAGATGTCTATTATAGATGTATCATGTAGATGTCTATTATAGATGTATATTGTAGCTGTATATTATAGATGTATATTGTAGATGTATATTGTAGATGTATATTGTAGATGTCTATTATAGATGTATATTATAGATGTCTATTATAGATGTATATTGTAGATGTATATTGTAGATGTCTATTATAGATGTATATTGTAGCTGTATATTGTAGATGTATATTGTAGATGTCTATTATAGATGTATCATGTAGATGTCTATTATAGATGTATATTGTAGATGTATATTGTAGATGTCTATTATAGATGTATATTGTAGCTGTATATTATAGATGTATATTGTAGATGTATATTGTAGATGTCTATTGTAGATGTATATTATAGATGTATATTATAGATGTATATTATAGATGTATATTGTAGATGTATATTATAGATGTCTATTGTAGATGTCTATTATAGATGTATATTATAGATGTATATTATAGCTGTCTATTATAGATGTATATTATAGATGTCTATTATAGATGTATACTGTAGATGTCTATTATAGATGTATATTATAGATGTATATTATAGCTGTCTATTATAGATGTATACTGTAGATGTCTATTATAGATGTATATTGTAGATGTCTATTATAGATGTATATTATAGCTGTATATTATAGATGTATATTATAGATGTATATTATAGCTGTCTATTATAGATGTATATTATAGATGTCTATTATAGATGTATATTATAGATGTATATTATAGATGTATATTATAGATGTATCATGTAGATGTCTATTATAGATGTATATTGTAGATGTCTATTATAGATGTATACTGTAGAGGTCTGTTGTAGATGACTATTATAGATGTATATTGTAGATGTCTGTTTGTACTAGATCCTGGAGGAGTTTTCTATCAGCTTTCTACACATCATCATCTCTTCAAAATGACCAGCTCCTCCTTTTCCCCGGTTCTTTCGTAATCATAATTGGTTGCTCCTCCAGCCAACCTCAAATGCAGGTTAACTTCCTCCCCCACACTCTCTTACAATAACCCACAACACAGGTAACTTCTTATACTCCCTCTGCCAATGCCTTTCTTATTTCCTCCAAGTGCCATCCTACGACAACCTGAAATTGAGACTCAATAAGTACAGCTTTAAAGTCAGGGACCTTAGTCTCCTCCATCATAATGATGTTTTGAACTTCGGTACGGTGTCCATATTAGGACAGCCTCAGTCCTACAGAGCGTTGCTCAGAGCACAGTCATAGGCTACCCAAGAGAATGCATAACTCATGTCACAATGCACTCTCATGCCATGTCAATACTTTGGCTCTGTGTCACAGCATGATGACAGTGACGGAAGCTTAACTACGTAATACCGCAGATGTAATACCATGTTCCAGACTAGACATCCGATGGAAGCCTCTCTATAGGCTACGAGCCAGGGCTCGGGGAACCAATTACAGACGGATCAGCTTTTCTCCACTGACTGCTCAGGTCACAAAAAATTAACTAGGTTTTAATGATTTCATAAGTCCCTTTTATGTGTACCATGGGGATTTTCACAGCACTTAGTAACACTTTATTTGGCACTCTTGCAAAAGGAAAATACAACTTAGGTAGTGAAATCCCCAAAGAGAATAACCAGGACATTCTATGATCTCTCCCTTATAAAGCACCCCAAGGTGTTGTCAGACGAGGGAGTTGTCAGACAGGTCAGTGGAGCTGCTGTCACTCTCCACCTCCTCCACCCCCCCCCCCCCTCTCTCTCTCTCTCTCTCTCTCTCTCTCTCTCTCTCTCTCTCTCTCTCTCTCTATCTCTCTCTCTTTCTCTCTCTCTTTCTCTCTCTCTCTTTCTATCTCTTTCTCTCTCTCTCTTTCTATATCTCTCTCTCTCTCTCTCTCTCTCTGTCTCTCTCTCTCTCCATCCCCCACTAGTCCTCCTCAGTCTCAGCTCCCATGGTTAGATGGTTGGTTTCCCCCTCTCTGAACATTAGGTTGGGTGTAAAGAGGAGCGGTGCTCCAGTGAGTTGGTAAAGCCATAAAACATGTATGTGTTTTTGTGTTGTGCTCAAGGGGACGGCTATCAAAGGCACTCTTCTGGAGGCAGGAAAACAGCTTCCTCTTCGTAGAACAAAGAGCATTGGTTTAGGATGTAGCCGAATAAGAAGAGCTGACGCAACCTCCAGGATGCTGGTATTGTGATGAAGATGGAGAAAACTAAGGTGATTGAATCACTGCTATGTGGTCATGGCCCTGCTTAGCCTGGTTTAACCAGACTGCTGTGCTCACCGTTGTTTCACTTTGTGATTCCAGTGGTCAGTCTAGTTAACCAGGCTAGGGTAGGCCATGCTAGTTTGGCACAGATGTTAGGTCTATTGTAAGCCTGGAGTCTAACAAGTCTAAGACGTTGACTAGACGGAAAAATATGGTCCATCATTGACAACCTCCATCTTGAGAGGGAGAGTGGCTGATGACTTCCCAGGTATGTGTATTGGAATGAGTAAGTACAGTAAACTAGACAAAATAAGCCCCGTGGACAGGTGTCCGCCCTATCACGTCTGACCACAGAACAGTGGACCTCATTTTATGTTAATTTCCTGATGATTCTACATGTTGAATCTCCATCGTTCGTCACCATTGAATCTTGAACCCGTTGAACCAATTCAGTAGAATATTGCATCATCTCACTTCACCAACCCTTCACATCAACACATACAACACACCTGAACAAGACATGACACTAGAATGATGTATTCCATGTTTTATTACATTCAATGCATACTTCTATAATTCCATGTGGACCTGTCGAACCCATCACCACAATGTAGAAGATTCTTCGCTTCTTGAGGGAAATCGCTCAAGATATTGAATAACCCTCTACAAAACCACATTGGTGTAAAGTACTTAAGTAAAAATATTCTAAAGTACTACTTAAGTCGTTTTTTGGGGTATCTGTACTTTACTTTACTATTTATATTTTTGACTACTTTTACTTTTACTTCACTACATTGCTGAAGAAAATATAGTACTTTTTACTCCATTCATTTTCCTTGACACCCAAAAGTACTCATTACCTTTTGAATGCTTAGCAGGACAGGAAAATAGTCAAATTCACACACTTATCAACCGAACATACCTGTCAATCCCTACTGCCTTTGATCTGGCGGACTCACTAAACACACATGCTTCCTCTGTAAATGGTGTCTGAATGATGGAGTGTGCCCGTGGCCATCCTGTTTGCTTAATATGACGAATTTGAAATGATTGCTTAATATAAGGAATTTGAAATGATTTATATTTTTACTTTCGATACTTAAGTATAATTTAAACCAAATACTTTTAGACTTTTACTCAAGTAGTATTTTACTGGGTGACGTGTACTTTTACTTGAGTCATTTTCTATTAAGGTATCTTTACTTTTACTCAAGTATGACAGTTGGGTACTTTTTCCACCACTGTAAAACCAGACAGTACACATACTTAGAAAATAATGAGTTATATTTTGCTACATGTAGGCTACTGTCTGTAATTTGTCTCAATATATTTCATAATGTGTAGCCTAACATGTGCGCAATGATATGCCAAATCTGTGATTTAGTGCATTTTTATTGGGTAAGCATTAGAATAAGCCACCTCAATATTTGCAGCCATAAGTGGAAATGTCTCTCTAGGAGCTGATCCGTTGTCAGTATTGTGAAATAATTATAATGTTTAGGAAAGATTTGAATGTAGAAAGCTGATCCAAGAGAAGCACTCCCTTTCTTTCGATCCCATCAGTATCGACACATGCTCCAACAATGCACTTAGTGTGGCGTTTTGTTGTCTTCAGCCGTTGTAGGAAAGATGCATCATAAAACACTCATAAGCCTCCGTTCCATCACTATCAGGAAACCAGGCCCTGTTTATTGCTCCAGGAAATAAAGCCTGTGAACATCACGTCCCATCATACCCATGTGATGTTTATTCTGCTCTCTCTCTCTCTCTCTCTCTCTCTCTCTCTCTCTGCTTCTCTCTCTCTCTCTCTCTCTCTCTCTCTCTCTCTCTCTGCTTCTCCCTCTCTTTCTCTATCTCTCTCTCTCTCTGCTTCTCTCTCTCTCTCTCTTTCTGCTTCTCTCTCTCTCTCTCTCTCTGCTTCTCTCTCTCCATGTCTCTCTTTCTCTCCCTGCAAACTCTTCAGCCTTGTCTTCAAGGCTTCAGCATGTATTTTTCATCATGTGTGTGGGACTGCAGGAGGAGAGAAACGCAGGGATATTACTAATGATCACGTACAGGCCTGGAGGGCTGGCCATTTCATGGCTACTCAAAGAATCTGATTAGACATTCCTTTTATGCATTTAAAGCAAATGAGGGAGACGGAGCTGTCTTATTTGTCCCTTCCTCCCTCCCTTCCCCTCTACTCTGCTCTGACGCAGGTCTACATCTGTATGACTGTATGGTAACTCCAGTGTTTCTGTCTCCCCCAGGCGACATCGACAAATAAAGTTTTGTTTATTATTCTTCCTTTAACAGGAAGTTGAGCGGTGAAGGAAACAACCTGGATGGCTTGGTAGTTCTATTGATGTTCCATCACGTGCTTCCATAAAAGCTCATTAGGCTTAAACTATATGCGCTGTGAGCTTTAGTAATGATGATATGCCATCCTTATTTTTAATAAGGAAAAGGCATTCATCTTTGTGGAATATTCTCTGCCTCTACTGGTTTCTCCTTAGGGAATCCCCCCACGAGCTCAATTCCTCTCTGACTCCATCCCATGTCTGTTGTAAGACTGTGTAAGAGAAGAGCAACACAGATGGTGATACAATGCAGAAGCTTTTCTCAACACTGAGACATTTTAGAAAGCATGTTTGTTGTGAGTTATGCCGGCTACCTCTACCCAAAATCAGACAAAAAAAATATCAAACCTTTCAATTGCACAAACCCAGAGTCAGTGATTTTAAAGGCGTGGATAAAAAATCTGGATATGTCAGAAAATAAATATAAAATATATGTATTTTCTACAGTCCTTTGATCCTCGACTTAAGTGAAATCTTCTTTTTTGATTGAAGAGAAAGTTGATTTCCCAGAGTGCTTTGCCTGGTGGGTGAGGAGGAGGAAGCAGGGTTGTCTTGTCAGTTAGTCAGTTTGGGTCCTTGCAAACACATCACATTTCATCTGGACCTCTCCAGAAAGGGAGACTGATTGATACAGTTTTGTATAGGCCAGGCTTCCTTTTGCATGTCTATGAATGGAGACCAGTGGCGGCTGGTGACAGAAAAAGTTGAGGAGAATAATGGATGAAAATGATGACGTCTAAGCTTCCCTTTGCGATGTGTGTGAATGGAGACGTTTGGCAAAGTGAATGTGTTTGCTTCTGGTTTCACCGTTCAGAATGCAAACAGAAAGAAATGCAGTCGCTGGGTCCACAGAGATCCACCCAGCAGCCCTGAATGTCATATCCATGCTGTGTCTTGTTGTAACATCAACTCCTGGATAATACATTCACACAACATGCATGCTTCAATCTCTGCACAAGCAGCAATTTTCTTGAAGAACTAGTAACCGAGTTGTTAGTTCACATCCCTAGAGATTCACACAATACATCTGCTTCGCTCTTCGTCAAGGATTTGAAGCCTTATTGTGGAAAACCAAGTGTTGAAAAACTGCAATGAATAAGCAACAAGGCCACTTCAGGTACAAAGCAAAAAATATATTTTGGATCCCTGTTGAAAAAAGACATATACCCCTCCTCTCACAAGGCACAATATAGCAAGTAGGCTAACATTTCAGCAGGATCACACTATAGGTAGCCTATCATAATTGAGCTGAAAGAGAGGGAGAAATCACTATTCCTCTATCTATCAACCATGTTAGCAGTCGTCTGTTGGTTTTCCAAAGTGCTTGTCTTCAGCTTACCACTGAAGGCTGTGAAAAAGACACTCACTGAGGGTTTAAGCCGGCTAAGAAGTACTTATTTCTCTCTCTCTCTCTCTCTCTCTGAGGAGGAGGAGGAGGGTCTTTTAGTTCAATTCAAAAGGCCTTTATTGGCATGGGAAACGTGTGTTTACATTGCCAAAGCAAATGGAACAGACAATAAACAAAAGGGAAATAAGCAACGGAAACATTAGTAAACATTAGTAAACATCACACTAAAACAAGTTTTGAAAGGATATAGACATTTCAAATGTTATGTTATTGGCTAAATTCAGTGTTGTAACAACGTGCAAGTATTTTAAGTATGAAAGGGAGAAAAAATAAACAGATAAATATTGGTGGTATTTACAACGTTGTTTGTGTTCCACTGGTTGGCCTTTTGTCATGGCAACGGGCCACACATCTTGCTGATGTGATGCCGCACTGCGGTATTTCACCTAACAGATATGGGAGTTCGTCAATGTTTTATTCGTTTCAAATTCTTTGTGGGTCTGTGTGATCTGTGGGAAATATGTGTGTCTAATGTGGTCATCCATTTGGCAGATCAAGAAATGTAGCTCAGTTTGTGGGCAGTGTGCACTTAGCCTGTCATCTCTCAAGAGCCAGGTCTGCCTTTGGCTGCCTCTCTCAATAGCAAGGCTATGCTCACTGAGTCCGCAGTCAAGGATTTTCTTAATTTAGAGTCAGCCACAGTGGTCAGATATCTGCCACTGTGTACTCTCTGTTTACTGTAGGTCCAGATAGCATTCCAATCTGCTCAGTTTTTGGTTGATTCTTTCCAGGTTGTCAAATAGTTATATTTTGCTTTCTCATAACTTGGTTGGGCCAAAATGTGTTTCTGTCCTGGGGCTCTGTGGGGTCAGTTTGTGTTTATGAACAAAACCCCAGATCCAGCTGGCTGAGGGGACTCTAGGTTCATCTCTCTGTAGGTGAGGGCTTTGTGGTGGAATGTGTGGACATTGCTTCCTTTTAGGAGGTTGTAGAGTTGAACCGGTCTTTTCTGGATGCTGATAACTAGCAGGTATAGTCATCATTCTGCTCTGCATACATTGTTTGGGGTTTTGCGTTGTTCACAAAGTATATTTTTGCAGAATTCTACATGCAGAATCTCAATTGGGTGTTTGTGTCACACCCTGGTCAAAGTATTTTGTGTTTATCTTTATTTATTTGGTCAGGCCAGGGTGTGGCATGGGTTTTTGTATGTGGTGTGTATGTATGGGGATTGTAGCTAGTGGGGTGTTCTAGCTAAGTCTATGGCTGTCTGAAGTGGTTCTCAATCAGAGGCAGGTGTTTATCGTTGTCTCTGATTGGGAACCATATTTAGGCAGCCATATTCTTTGAGTTTGTCGTGGGTGATTGTCCTTAGTGTCCTGATGTCATTGTTCTGTGTTAGGTTACACAAGTATAGGCTGTTTCGGTTTTCGTTAAGTTTATTGTTTTGGTAGTGTTTGTGTTTAGTGTGTTACTTCATTAAACATGGATTGCAATAGACACGCCGCATTTTGGTCCGACTCTCCTTCTCATCAAGAAAACCGTTACAGAATCACCCACCACAAAGGGACCAAGCAGCGTGTCAACAGGCAAGAACAGCCCAAAGTGGAGTACAGTATGGACTATACTTCTTGGGAGGAGATAGACAGGTGGGCGGTCGACCCAGGGAGAGTGCCGGAGCCCGCCTGGGATTCGATGGAGCAGTGCGCGGAAGGATATAGGAGAATGGAGTTTGCGAAGCAAGCAAGGCGGCGCGGACGGAGGCCCCATAGTCAGCCCCAAAAATTTCTTGGGGGGGGGGCTCAGGGAGAGTGTGGCAGAGTCAGGAGCCAGACCTGAGCCAACTCTCCCTGTTTATCGTGAGGAGCCAAGGAGGAGACCAGAACCAGAGCCGGTGTTGGAGGTGAGCGAAACAGAGACTGTGAAGGAGTTAATGGGGAAATTGGAGGAGAGAGAAATGAGGGAGTTGCTGTGTTGGTGTTTTAAACATGGAATTCGCCCGACGGAGCGTGTCGGGGATTTGATGGCACCTGGGTCAGCGCTCCATACTCGTCCTGAGGTGCGTGTTAGTCGGCTGGTGAAGATGGTGCCAGTCTCACGTACCAGGCCTCCTGTGCACCTCCCTAGCCTTGCACGTCCTGTGCCAGCACCGCTCTCAAGATCTCCAGTACGCCTTCACGGTCTAACCCATCCTGTGCCACCTCCACACCCCAGCCCTCCGGTAGCAGCTCCCCGCACCAGGCTTCCTGTGCGTGTCCTCGGCCCAGTACCACCAGTGCCAGCACCACGCATCAGGCCTACAGTGCGCCTCGCCTGTCTAGCGCTGTCGGAGCCCTCCTCTCCAGCGCTGTCGGAGTCTCCCGCCTGTTTAGCGCTGTTAGAGCCTTCCTTCTCTACAGCGCTGCCGGAGTCTCCCGCCTGTTCAGAACTGCCAGTTAGCATAGAGCTGCCAGTTAGCATAGAGCTGCCAGTTAGCATAGAGCTGCCAGTCAGCATAGAGCTGCCAGTCTGCAAGGAGCTGCCAGTCTGCAAGGAGCTGCCAGTCTGCAAGGAGCTGCCAGTCTGCAAGGAGCTGCCAGTCTGCAAGGAGCTGCCAGAGCTGCCTGTCTGCAAGGAGCCGCCAGAGCTGCCTGTCTGCAGGATGCCGCCAGAGCTGCCAGTCTGCAAGGAGCCGCCAGAGCTGCCAGTCTGCAAGGAGCCGCCAGAGCTGCCAGTCTGCAAGGAGCCGCCAGAGCTGCCAGTCAGCATGGAGCCGCCAGGGCCGCCAGTCAGCATGGAGCCGCCAGGGCCGCCAGTCAGCATGGAGCAGCCAGGGCCGCCAGTCAGCATGGAGCAGCCAGTCAGCATGGAGCAGCCAGTCAGCATGGAGCAGCCAGTCAGCATGGAGCAGCCAGAACAGCCAGTCAGCATGGAGCAGCCAGAGCTGCCAGTCAGCATGGAGCAGCCAGTCAGCATGGAGCAGCCAGAGCTGCCAGTCAGCATGGAGCAGCCAGTCAGCATGGAGCAGCCAGAGCTGCCAGTCAGCATGGAGCAGCCAGAGCTGTCAGTCAGCATGGAGCAGCCAGTCAGCATGGAGCAGCCAGAGCTGCCAGTCGACCAGACTCTTCCAGAGCTGCCAGTCGACCAGACTCTTCCAGAGCTGCCAGTCGACCAGACTCTTCCAGATCTGCCAGTCGACCAGACTCTTCCAGATCTGCCAGTCGACCAGACTCTTCCAGATCTGCCAGTCGACCAGACTCTTCCAGATCTGCCAGTCGACCAGACTCTTCCAGATCTGCCAGTCGACCAGACTCTTCCAGATCTGCCAGTCGACCAGACTCTTCCAGATCTGCCAGTCGACCAGACTCTTCCAGATCTGCCAGTCGACCAGACTCTTCCAGATCTGCCAGTCGACCAGACTCTTCCAGATCTGCCAGTCGACCAGGATCTGCCAGTCGACCAGGATCTGCCAGTCGACCAGGATCTGCCAGTCAGCCAGGATCTGCCGAAACCACCAGCCAGCCAGGATCTGGTAGATTCATCAACCTGCCTGAGCTTCCTCTCACTCCTGAGCTTCCTCTCACTCCTGAGCTTCCCCTCAGTCCCGAGCTGCCTCAGTCCCGAGCTGCCCCTCAGTCCCGATCTGCTCCTCAGTCCAGTGGGGTTCTGGGTGAGGACTACTAGGCCATGGTCGGCGGCGAGGGTGGACTATCCAGGGACGCGAGGAGAAGGGACTAAGACATTGATTGAGTGGGGTCCACGTCCCGTGCCGGAGCCGCCACCATGGACAGACGCCCACCCGGAGGTGGCTTACAGGCCTACAGTGCGCCTCGCCTGTCTAGCGCTGTCGGAGCCCTCCTCCTCTCCAGCGCTGTCGGAGTCTCCCGCCTGTTTAGCGCTGTTAGAGCCTTCCTTCTCTACAGCGCTGCCGGAGTCTCCCGCCTGTTCAGAACTGCCAGTTAGCATAGAGCTGCCAGTTAGCATAGAGCTGCCAGTTAGCATAGAGCTGCCAGTTAGCATAGAGCTGCCAGTTAGCATAGAGCTGCCAGTCTGCAAGGAGCTGCCAGTCTGCAAGGAGCTGCCAGTCTGCAAGGAGCTGCCAGTCTGCAAGGAGCTGCCAGTCTGCAAGGAGCCGCCAGAGCTGCCTGTCTGCAGGATGCCGCCAGAGCTGCCAGTCTGCAAGGAGCCGCCAGAGCTGCCAGTCTGCAAGGAGCCGCCAGAGCTGCCAGTTAGCATGGAGCCGCCAGGGCCGCCAGTCAGCATGGAGCAGCCAGGGCCGCCAGTCAGCATGGAGCAGCCAGGGCCGCCAGTCAGCATGGAGCAGCCAGTCAGCATGGAGCAGCCAGTCAGCATGGAGCAGCCAGAACAGCCAGTCAGCATGGAGCAGCCAGAGCTGCCAGTCAGCATGGAGCAGCCAGTCAGCATGGAGCAGCCAGAGCTGCCAGTCAGCATGGAGCAGCCAGTCAGCATGGAGCAGCCAGAGCTGCCAGTCAGCATGGAGCAGCCAGAGCTGTCAGTCAGCATGGAGCAGCCAGTCGACCAGACTCTTCCAGATCTGCCAGTCGACCAGACTCTTCCAGATCTGCCAGTCGACCAGACTCTTCCAGATCTGCCAGTCGACCAGACTCTTCCAGATCTGCCAGTCGACCAGACTCTTCCAGATCTGCCAGTCGACCAGACTCTTCCAGATCTGCCAGTCGACCAGACTCTTCCAGATCTGCCAGTCGACCAGACTCTTCCAGATCTGCCAGTCGACCAGGATCTGCCAGTCGACCAGGATCTGCCAGTCGACCAGGATCTGCCAGTCAGCCAGGATCTGCCGAAACCACCAGCCAGCCAGGATCTGGTAGATTCATCAACCTGCCTGAGCTTCCTCTCACTCCTGAGCTTCCTCTCACTCCTGAGCTTCCCCTCAGTCCCGAGCTGCCTCAGTCCCGAGCTGCCCCTCAGTCCCGATCTGCTCCTCAGTCCAGTGGGGTTCTGGGTGAGGACTACTAGGCCATGGTCGGCGGCGAGGGTGGACTATCCAGGGACGCGAGGAGAAGGGACTAAGACATTGATTGAGTGGGGTCCACGTCCCGCGCCGGAGCCGCCACCATGGACAGACGCCCACCCGGACCCTCCCTATTGTTTTGAGGTGCGTTCGGGAGTCCGCACCTTAGGGGGGGGGTTCTGTCACACCCTGGTCAAAGTATTTTGTGTTTATCTTTATTTATTTGGTCAGGCCAGGGTGTGGCATGGGTTTTTGTATGTGGTGTGTATGTATGGGGATTGTAGCTAGTGGGGTGTTCTAGCTAAGTCTATGGCTGTCTGAAGTGGTTCTCAATCAGAGGCAGGTGTTTATCGTTGTCTCTGATTGGGAACCATATTTAGGCAGCCATATTCTTTGAGTTTGTCGTGGGTGATTGTCCTTAGTGTCCTGATGTCATTGTTCTGTGTTAGGTTACACAAGTATAGGCTGTTTCGGTTTTCATTAAGTTTATTGTTTTGGTAGTGTTTGTGTTTAGTGTGTTACTTCATTAAACATGGATTGCAATAGACACGCCGCATTTTGGTCCGACTCTCCTTCTCATCAAGAAAACCGTTACAGTTTGTCCCTTTTTGTTAATTCTTGGTTGGTGAGTGGACCCAGACAATCACAACCATAGAGGGCAATGGGTTTGATAACTGATTGAAGTATTTTAACCAGATTGTAATTGGGATTTTGAGTTTTATGTTCCCTTTGATGGCATATAAAGCCCTTCTTGTCTTGTCTCTTAGATCGTTCACAGCCTTGTGAGGGTCTTATTCATTCATACTCAATTGGCCCAGCATCGTCCAGGTTTGGCCCGGGTAGGCCGTCATTGTAAATAAGCTTGATCTTCACTGGCTTGTCTAGTTAAATACATGTTAAAAAAATAATAATAAAGGTGCTGTGTGTGCGTGCGTGCGTGTGCGTGTGTTTGTTGGTGGGGGACATATTTTATTCTGTAATTTGCTCTGCTATCTGGCAGGGTTGGATCTCAGCCAGAGACCCACACAGGAGCCAAAATACTGTTGAAATTCAACTCAGGTGGATAAATCTGGTTAATTATGAAAAGGTTTATCAATTTTAAACAACTTTCTTGTGCATTTTCACTCTTCCAGCTCAGATGGGTGGAACTGTTGAGTCAGGTCATGCCACTCAGATGGGTGGAACTGTTGAGTCAGGTCATGCCACTCAGATGGGTGGAACTGTTGAGTCAGGTCATGACACTCAGATGGGTGGAACTGTTGAGTCAGGTCATGACACTCAGATGGGTGGAACTGTTGAGTCAGGTCATGCCACTCAGATGGGTGGAACTGTTGAGTCAGGTCATGACACTCAGATGGGTGGAACTGTTGAGTCAGGTCATGACACTCAGATGGGTGGAACTGTTGAGTCAGGTCATGACACTCAGATGGGTGGAACTGTTGAGTCAGGTCATGACACTCAGATGGGTGGAACTGTTGAGTCAGGTCATGACACACAGATGGGTGGAACTGTTGAGTCAGGTCATGACACTCAGATGGGTGGAACTGTTGAGTCAGGTCATGCCACTCAGATGTCAGATGAGGAAGCAGGGGTATTGAAAATGTATGTGAGACTTCCCACCAATAATGTGTATGTCTACTCTGTTATGCTACCACAGTACACACACCAGTGTATTGGGGTATGATTCAAATACCCATAGAAAGGGTCCATACACTAGACTGTGTTTGATCCAGTGAAGCATCTCTTAAAACTTTAAATTGACTTTGCAAAGATTTAACTGATGATTTCTCCCCCACTCTTTTCATACAAGACTGATCATGTTGAAACAGTTCCCCAAACACCTTTTTAATTAAAAAAATGTTTCCCAACATGACATCATCAAAATAAAGGTTAAATAAAAAATGCTTCAGATTTTTTCTTCCCCATTCACCGTCCAATCAGATATGCCACAGCTGGCCTGGTGGTCTACCTTCCCAGGGTCTCCAATGTCACCCAGCTCTTCTGCACTCTCTCAGTAGAAGCTCACATCCAAATCAAGACTGGCTGGTATGGGGCAGCAAGGGGAGCTGAACTGATGTCGCTCAGATTCCATTGAAATGATCTTGAGTGTCTCACGCTTTGGAAAAGTGACATGTCTAGTGTATCAGGCCAGTGATTAGCACTCGTTTATGATTTAGGTGATAGATTATTTTTTTTAGGAAGGTTTTACTTGCACTGACTGTGGGATATGTGGTTGTCTTACCTATCTTAGTTGAATGCCCTGACTGTGGGATATGTGGTTGTCTTACCTCTCTTAGTTGAATGCACTGACTGTGGGATATGTGGTTGTCTTACCTCTCTTAGTTGAATGCACTGACTGTGGGATATGTGGTTGTCTTACCTCTCTTAGTTGAATGCACTGACTGTGGGATATGTGGTTGTCTTACCTCTCTTAGTTGAATGCCCTGACTGTGGGATATGTGGTTGTCTTACCTATCTTAGTTGAATGCCCTGACTGTGGGATATGTGGTTGTCTTACCTCTCTTAGTTGAATGCACTGACTGTGGGATATGTGGTTGTCTTACCTCTCTTAGTTGAATGCACTGACTGTGGGATATGTGGTTGTCTTACCTCTCTTAGTTGAATGCCCTGACTGTGGGATATGTGGTTGTCTTACCTCTCTTAGTTGAATGCCCTGACTGTGGGATATGTGGTTGTCTTACCTCTCTTAGTTGAATGCACTGACTGTGGGATATGTGGTTGTCTTACCTCTCTTAGTTGAATGCCCTGACTGTGGGATATGTGGTTGTCTTACCTATCTTAGTTGAATGCCCTGACTGTGGGATATGTGGTTGTCTTACCTCTCTTAGTTGAATGCCCTGACTGTGGGATATGTGGTTGTCTTACCTCTCTTAGTTGAATGCCCTGACTGTGGGATATGTGGTTGTCTTACCTCTCTTAGTTGAATGCCCTGACTGTAAATTGCTCTGGATAAGAGTGCCTGCTAAATTACCAAACCTAAATGTTAAATATTAATGTGAGAACCTCAGAGACCAGGAAGTAATTAACCACAGATCTAGGATCAGATGACCCTATCCTAAATCCTAACCTGCTAACCTGAAAGAGGTCTTTGGAGAGCAGTGAGCCATCATCGGCTTCTCTTGTCAGTAACTGAAACCAATTGTTTAAAATAGGCATGCTGTTCTCCAAATGATTTCTGTATTCTATTGATCTGTATTGAGTTTTGCATCCTTGTATTGTAATGATAACTGTGAAGAGAACAAGCTACGAGTCTATATAATCCACACTTTGCAGATAGATAAAGTTTTGTATGTTCTTTTGCATAGTGGGCTATGGATAGTTCCCTTGTGGACAGAAGAAAGAGAGGTTGCTGAAAGATTCATATAGAACGCTCGCTCAACAGGCGTTTCCATGGCAACGCTTCAGTCTCGTTGAGCAGAAGAAAAAAAGAAGGCCTTAACTCAGACCTAGATTGACTGGCTCAAACTCACTTTGATTTCTGCCCTTCTCTCTCTCTCTCTCCTTCTCTCTCGCCGTCTCGCTCTCCTTCCGGCTCTCTCTCCTTCTCTCTCTCCTTCTCTCTCCTCTCTCTCCCACTCCCTTTTTTAAAGTTCTTCATGGATTTATCTGATGTATCTGATACTTAGCATTTCATAATAAACACTTTATTTCATTTTTTACCACTGATGTCCTTTTGATCCTTTACATAACTCACAATGCATTGGTATTCTCAAGCATACTGACAAAAGGGCACTTCAATGTCAAACACTATGAACAGTGGTCTAAATACATCACCCAGTGGTTCAATCGTTTACACAAAAAATAAATATACATGCACCGGTGCATACATGCACACACACACAAAACACACACACACACACACACACACACACACACAGATCATCCCACCCACCCAACCATGGGATGCCGCTAAGCCAAGTTGGTGGTTTATACAATCACCCAAAACGTCATTAGAGGAAACAGTCTAGAGAATGAAAGGCCTGAGGCTGGGAGAAGTGAAAATCAGCATCTATGTAAACCTATCATTTCTTTATGACCCTGAATCACAGACACACATGGCACTATTCCATCAATTCCACTAACCAGGTTTCAAGGATTCATAGAAAAACATATTCTTACAGTGCAACAAAGACACACTATCAGATGGAAGACAGACAGACAGACAGACAGACAGGCAGGCAGGCAGGCAGGCAGACAGACAGGCAGGCAGACAGACAGACAGACAGGCAGGCAGACAGACAGACAGGCAGGCAGGCAGACAGGCAGGCAGACAGGCAGGCAGGCAGACAGACAGACAGACAGACAGACAGACAGATAGATAGATAGATAGATAGATAGACAGATATTTGTATAATAAGTATTTAACCCCCTTGGATTTTTTTCGCATTGTAGTTGAAAAATAGAGAGTGAACAAATGTGAACGATGATGAAGGCCAATGGCCCAGTTGATTGATGACTCAATCACGATTTATGACATTGTTTGGATGGTTGACTATCTGTGGGTTATCACACCGGTCAAACACACCTTATCTGTGGCTTTCCCATAGATCACGGACACCATTGAAGGTGTAAAATCAACTAAATGAATGTTACTGTGTTAATTAAATTGTCTGTAAGGGCTATGGATTTATTGTTACAGGGAAACTGTGTTATTCAGTTGGTCGGACGGCGGTCAGCTCAAAGAAGAGCGTCACAGGTGCGTTCTTATCTGCCTGGAACGGCAACCGCCTGGTACGGCAACTGCACCGCCCACAACCACAGGGCTCTCCAGAGGGTGGTGCGGTCTGCACAACGCATCACCGGGGGCAAACTACCTGCCCTCCATGACACCTACAGCACCCGATGTCACAGGAAGGCCAAAAAGATCATCAAGGACAACAACCACCCGAGCCACTGCCTGTTCTCCACGCTGTCATCCAAAATGCGAGGTCAGTACAGGTGCATCAAAGCGGGGACCGAGAAACTGAAAAACAGCTTCTATCTCAAGGCCATCAACTGTTAAATAGCAAACACTAGCACAGAGAGGCTGCTGCCTACATACACATACTTGAACTAATTGGCTACTTTAATAAAAGGAACACTAGTCACTAATAATGTTAACATATCTTGCATTACTCATCTCATATGTATATACTGTATTCTGTGCTATCTATGGTATCTTTGTCTATGCTGCTCTGACATGCTCTGATGCTTACTTACTTCCCAACAATGCAGAGAGAGAACAAATATTTAAAAAAATAATAATAACCCAAGGAATAAATACAACATGAGTAATGATAGCTTGGCTATATACTATACATGGGATACCAGTACTGAGTCGATGTGCAGGGATACGAGGTCATTGAGGTAGAAACACTATATATACAAAAGTATGTGGACACCCCTTCAAATGAGTGAATGTGGTTATTTCAACCACACCTGATGCTGACAGGTGTATAAAATAGAGCTCAGTGACTTTTAATGTGGCACCGTTATAGGATGTCACTTTTCCAACAAGTCAGTTCATCAAATTTCTGCTCTGCTAGAGCTGCTCCGGTCAACTGGAAGTGCTGATATTGTTAAGTGGAAACGTCTAGGAGCAACAACGGCTCAGCCGCGAAGTGGTAGGCCACACAAGCTCACAGAACGGGACCACGGTGTGCTGTCCTCGGTTGCAACACTCGCTATCGAATTTCCAAACTGCCTCTGGAAGCAACATCAGGACAAAAACGATTTGTCGGGAGCTTCATGAAATGGATTTCCATTGCCAGGCAGCCGCACACAATCCTAAGATCACCATGTGCCATGCCAAGCATCGACTGGAGTGGTGTAAAGCTCGCTGCCATTGGACTCAGGCAGCCACACACAACCCTAAGATCACCATGTGCCATGCCAAGCATCGGCTGGAGTGGTGTAAAGCTCGCTGCCATTGGACTCAGGCAGCCACACACAACCCTAAGATCACCATGTGCCATGCCAAGCATCGGCTGGAGTGGTGTAAAGTTCGCTGCTATTGGACTCAGTGGAA
Source organism: Oncorhynchus mykiss (assembly GCF_013265735.2). NCBI lineage: Eukaryota > Metazoa > Chordata > Actinopteri > Salmoniformes > Salmonidae > Oncorhynchus > Oncorhynchus mykiss. The sequence continues at coordinate 56,296,895 of NC_048577.1, forward strand.
CCCCGGAAACATTTTCTCTGGAGTTATGAATCACGCTTCGCCATCTGGCAGTTCGATGGACAAATCTGTGTTTGGCAGATGACAGGACAACACTACCTGCCCCAATACATAGTGCCAACTGTAAAGTTTGGCGGAGGAGGAATAATGGTCTGGGGCTGTTTTTCATGGTTCAGGCTCCTTAGTTCCAGTGAAAGGAAATCTTAATACTGCAGCATACAATGACATTCTAGACGATTCTGTGCTTCCAATTTTGTGCCAACAGTTTGGGGAAGGCCCTTTCCTGTTTTCAGCATGACAATGTCCCTGTGCACAAGACAAGGACCATACAGAAATGGTTCGTCGAGATCGGTGTGGAAGAACTTGACTGGCCTCTACAGAGTCCTGACCTCAACCCCATCGAACACCTTTGGGTTGAATTGGAATGCTGACTGCGAGCACGGCTTAATCGCCCACAATCAGTGCCCGGCCTCACTAATGCTCTTGTGGCTGAATGGAAGCAAGTCCCTGCAGCATTGTTCCAACATCTATTGGAAAGCCTTCCCAGAAGAGTGGAGGTTGTTATCACAGCAAAGGGCGGACCAACTCCACGTTAACGCCCATGATTTTGGAATGAGATGTTCGACAAGCAGGTGTCCACATACTTTTGCTCATGTAGTCTATGTACAGTACCAGTCAAAAGTTTGGACACACCAAACCTGTTTTGAGTATTTTCCAAACTTTTTATAGTACCGTACCCCTTCAAACATTCAACCTCCAGCAGCGTACCCCCTCTAGCACAAGGGTCAGCTCACTCTCAAATGTTGTTTTTTTGCCATCATTGTAAGCCTGCCAACACACACACTATACAATACATGTATTAAACATGAGAATGAGTGTGAGTTTTTGATGAACAAATAAAGTTGTATATGTAAGATGGCTAAATAAAGAGCAAAATTATTGATTATTATTATATTATTATTTGTGCCCTGCTCAAATTGTGAATAACTCACTACAGGTTAATGAGAAGGGTGTGCTTGAAAGGATGCACATAACTCTGCAATGTTGGGTTGTATTGGAGAGAGTCTCAGTCTTAAATCATTTTCCACACACAGTCTGTGCCTGTATTTAGTTTTCATGCTAGTGAGGGCTGAGAATCCACTCTCACATAGGTACGTGGTTGCAAAGGGCATCGGTGTCTTAACAGCGCAATTTGCCAAGGCAGGATACTCTGGCAGTGGCTTCTGAATAAATTCAATTTTCACACAACCGCTTGTTGCAATTTCGATGAGGCTCTCTTGTTCAGATATCGGTAAGTGGACTGTAGGCAGGGCATGAAAGGGATAATTAATCCAGTTGTTTGTGTTGTCAAGTACTTTATAAAATCCTCTTCGGTTGTCCTGGTTTACAGTGATTTGCAGAAGAGGATGTCTTCCTTAATTGACCCCCCATAAACATAACAGGAGCACACCAGGAACTGTGCCAGGCCCGCCACGTCTGTTGACTCATCCAGCTGTAACGCATAGAATTCACTGGCTTGTATGCGAAGCAGTAATTGTTTAAAATCATCTCCTGCCATGTCACTGATGCATCGTGAAACAGTGTTGTTTGATGAAGGCATTGTCTGTATAGTTTTTTTGGGCCTTTTCCCCCAGCATTGTCCCAGCCATATCCACGGCAGCAGGAATAATTAAGTCCTCCACATAGTATGGGGCTTGCATGTCCTAGCCACTCGGTAGCTCACCATATAAGCCGCTTCTAGCCCCTTCTTAGTAATGGTATCTGTTGCTTTCTACTTAATCATAAAATGTCAATTGGAAAGAGGTGAGAATATGCTCTTAATGATGCATTAACTGAGCGTTAACACTGCGTGATGTGATCAGAAGAAATTATGCGTCTGTCATTGCACATCTTGAGAAGAGTAGGACTACGCTGCCCTCTGCTGACAGAGAGAGGAGAACACAGATTGGTGGCCTTTCACAGCATCCCATTGCTGATTATTTCCTGCTTGCTTTCTTTCAAATATGTTTCAATTTACTTTACACATATTTAATTTCAATAAAATGCCATCAATGAAACGTGTTCATGTGCACATTAAATAAGATTTTCTTAGTAAACAAATGGGGAGTTTTTTTGGGGACATTGAATGAGACCCAGATGTAAAAGTGAACATCTGGACAGAGGGTCCAAAAATGTTCTAAGCCAAATATACACGACATGACACAAGCAAAACATAATTATTCTGATATTATTTAGTGTAAACATGTGTCAGTTTAGTCGGGATTGCGTTCCTAAAACTTATTCAGATCCTGCTATGAAAAATGCTAATTAATTTGTCCTTTAATTCATTCTCTAAAGTATCCAGATAGAGTACAGACAGTAGGCCTGTAAACGCTTGTCAAAATACCTATATTGATTTCTAAAAAAATTGAAATGAAATTGCTTTAATTTTCATAATCAGCAGATATGTCACTACAAATAATAGGATTATGTCGAGTATTGATTTATTTTTCATAATCTGCAGATATGTCACCACAAATAATAGGATGATGTCGAGTATTGATTTATTTTTCATAATCAGCAGAGATGTCACTACAAATAATAGGATGATGTCGAGTATTGATTTATTTTTCATAATCTGCAGATATGTCACCACAAATAATAGGATGATGTCGAGTATTGATTTATTTTTCATAATCTGCAGATATGTCACCACAAATAATAGGATGATGTCGAGTATTGATTTATTTTTCATAATCTGCAGATATGTCACCACAAATAATAGGATGATGTCGAGTATTGATTTATTTTTCATAATCAGCAGATATGTCACTACAAATAATAGGATGATGTCGAGTATTGATTTATTTTTCATAATCTGCAGATATGTCACCACAAATAATAGGATGATGTCGAGTATTGATTTATTTTTCATAATCTGCAGATATGTCACCACAAATAATAGGATGATGTCGAGTATTGATTTATTTTTCATAATCAGCAGATATGTCACCACAAATAATAGGATGATGTCGAGTATTGATTTATTTTTCATAATCAGCAGATATGTCACCACAAATAATAGGATTATGTCGAGTATTGATTTATTTTTCATAATCAGCAGATATGTCACCACAAATAATAGGATGATGTTGAGTATTGATTTAATTTTCATAATCAGCAGATATGTCACCACAAATAATAGGATGATGTTGAGTATTGATTTATTTTTCATAATCAGCAGATATGTCACCACAAATAATAGGATTATGTCGAGTATTGATTTATTTTTCATAATCAGCAGATATGTCACCACAAATAATAGGATTATGTCGAGTATTGATTTATTTTTCATAATCAGCAGATATGTCACCACAAATAATAGGATTATGTCGAGTATTGATTTATTTTTCATAATCAGCAGATATGTCACCACAAATAATAGGATTATGTCGAGTATTGATTTATTTTTCATAATCAGCAGATATGTCACCACAAATAATAGGATTATGTCGAGTATTGATTTATTTTTCATAATCAGCAGATATGTCACCACAAATAATAGGATTATGTCGAGTATTGATTTATTTTTCATAATCAGCAGATATGTCACCACAAATAATAGGATTATGTCGAGTATTGATTTATTTTTCATAATCAGCAGATATGTCACCACAAATAATAGGATGATGTCGAGTATTGATTTATTTTTCATAATCAGCAGATATGTCACCACAAATAATAGGATTATGTCGAGTATTGATTTATTTTTCATAATCAGCAGATATGTCACCACAAATAATAGGATTATGTCGAGTATTGATTTATTTTTCATAATCAGCAGATATGTCACCACAAATAATAGGATGATGTCGAGTATTGATTTATTTTTCATAATCAGCAGATATGTCACCACAAATAATAGGATGATGTCGAGTATTGATTTATTTTTCATAATCAGCAGATATGTCACCACAAATAATAGGATTATGTCGAGTATTGATTTATTTTTCATAATCAGCAGATATGTCACCACAAATAATAGGATGATGTCGAGTATTGATTTATTTTTCATAATCAGCAGATATGTCACCACAAATAATAGGATTATGTCGAGTATTGATTTATTTTTCATAATCAGCAGATATGTCACCACAAATAATAGGATTATGTCGAGTATTGATTTATTTTTCATAATCAGCAGAGATGCAGAGTATTGATTTGCCATTTATTATCACCATGTAATTGTTTCTTTACTCCCAGCCAGCCAAATGAAATACAATTTACAATACAGGTATGCTCACACACAGGAGGTGTGCAGCAAGCAGTTTGAAGGTAACTTAATTCTCCAGGGGGTAATAATCAGATCCATTTTCTCTGTCAATTATATCCCTGTCTGTCTTTGTCGCTCAATCTCACCCACTATAGTGTGTACACGTGCACACACATTCAACCTGCACGCCTGGCTTGCATACATTTGAACCGAATCCCACCCAGTAGACCACACACCCAGAAGACCACCCACCCAGTAGACCACACACCCAGAAGACCACCCACCCAGTAGACCACCCACCCAGAAGACCACCCACCCAGTAGACCACCCACCCAGTAGACCACCCACCCAGTAGACCAACCACCCAGTAGACCACACACCCAGTAGACCACCCACCCAGTAGACCACCCACCCAGTAGACCACCCACCCAGTAGACCACACACCCAGTAGACCACACACCCAGTAGACCACACACCGGCTGATCATTTCATAAGACTATAGACAGGCATATCCAATCCCCATACATTTACCATAGACATCGGTCTAGTCTATTTAATGGTTCATGTAGGCTTCTAAATCTATTATAACGTGATCACATGCAGCCAGCTGAAAAGACAACAGCAATTTAACAAGCACTACCTGAGTTTTGAAAAGTCATGCCTACTGACTGTGGCTGCTGGGTGAGGTGCCTGCTTTGGAACGGTCATCAACACAGACTTGGATGCTGAGTAGAAATCCATCCAAGGGTAGGCATCAACGATTACAACAATATGTTTCCAAACGTTTAACTTCACGTGTGAACTGTTTCTCATGATTTGGAATTCCCCTTCCACTGTTTGTAATTAATAACCCGCTAGAGCCGATTTCTGCGTCCCCATGATATAGCCGATCTGCCAACTTCTGTCTGTGGCATCCAAACAGTTTGAAAGTATGTAGATGTATATACTGTATGGAGATGGTTTTGTGACAAAAATAAGGGTTTAAATACATGTAAAAAATTTAAAAAAAGAGTTTCTTGATCTAACTTATATCTCTCAGATGTAGGACTGACACTTCAGAACAAACTTCCTTTATATTTATTGGGGGGACTATCTGGTGTTCCATGTAATGAATCTGTTATTCAATGTTTGTATGGGCTAATAACAGTAAGGCCCAATTCAATGTTTGTATGGGCTAATAACAGTAAGGCCCAATTCAATGTTTGTATGGGCTAATAACAGTAAGGCCCAATTCAATGTTTGTATGGGCTAATAACAGTAAGGCCCATTTAAATATCTGTATGGGCTAATAACAGTAAGGCCCATTTAAATATCTGTATGGGCTAATAACAGTAAGGCCCATTTAAATATCTGTATGGGCTAATAACAGTAAGGCCCATTTAAATATCTGTATGGGCTAATAACAGTAAGGCCCATTTAAATATCTGTATGGGCTAATAACAGTAAGGCCCATTTAAATATCTGTATGGGCTAATAACAGTAAGGCCCATTTAAATATCTGTATGGGCTAATAACAGTAAGGCCCATTTAAATATCTGTATGGGCTAATAACAGTAAGGCCCATTTAAATATCTGTATGGGCTAATAACAGTAAGGCCCATTTAAATATCTGTATGGGCTAATAACAGTAAGGCCCATTTAAATATCTGTATGGGCTAATAACAGTAAGGCCCATTTAAATATCTGTATGGGCTAATAACAGTAAGGCCCATTTAAATATCTGTATGGGCTAATAACAGTAAGGCCCATTTAAATATCTGTATGGGCTAATAACAGTAAGGCCCATTTAAATATCTGTATGGGCTAATAACAGTAAGGCCCATTTAAATATCTGTATGGGCTAATAACAGTAAGGCCCATTTAAATATCTGTATGGGCTAATAACAGTAAGGCCCATTTAAATATCTGTATGGGCTAATAACAGTAAGGCCCATTTAAATATCTGTATGGGCTAATAACAGTAAGGCCCATTTAAATATCTGTATGGGCTAATAACAGTAAGGCCCAATTCAATGTTTCATCAAATATTTGTTTTATATATTTGTTTGATACTTCAAGGGGTCTCAATTCTAAATCAAATAGCTAAATGATCCATGGTATGACCTTCTTAAAACAATTCCATATGTTAGCTTAGTAGAACTCACACACACACACACACACACACACACACACACACACACACACACACACACACACACACACACACACACACACACACACACACACACACACACACACACACACACACACATACACACACACACACAACCTCCTCTGTCCTCCCCTGTCTGTCACTGACCGGCACCATCCCCTCTCCATCAGTAGCTAATGAGTCAGGACGTTTTTCACTTTATCCCCTAATTGGCCCTGTCGAGACTTTTAATGCAAGCACGACGGGAAATGGCTTCTTAACTACTACATGCTGCCCTTGCCTCCTTCTCCTTCTCCTCCACACCCTCCCTCCCTCCCTCCCTCCCTCCCTCCCTCCCTCCCTCCCTCCCTCCCTCCCTCCCTCCCTCAATCCATGGGTTATTTATTTATTTTTTACTATATATTTTTTTAACGATACAAAACATCCACACACATATGACAACATACAGATGCACGCAAACATCCACAACATCACCCCAGACCCACCTGCTCACACTCCCATCTCCCGCGCCCACATCACTCTCCACCACATGGCCTCAAACTGGACCATTTTGTTCCTCTCCATCGCTCACACACTTTCAACATTTAGATAATAAAGCATTTGACCTTTCCATTGTGTTAACGGTGGAGGATTGGTTGATTTCCAGTCTTTAAGTATACTTTTTAAAAAGATGATCGACAAGAAATGTGTTATCTCATTGCACCCTCACATGCCATGTCTTGAAATATGCAGACAGACAGATCAAAAGTACATTTAACTTTTAATACTTCTGACAGACAACTTTCTAACTCCACTCATAACTTTTGGACTTTATAGCATTTCCAGAAGGCATGGATTATTGAGTCATTGTTATATTACACTTAAGACAGTGCCAATATCAGTTATTTTTCCAGCAGATTGTCAGTTGGATAGGCTCATATGAACATTATTTTCTGACTCAAATAAGATTCCCTCAAGATTTTACTGATGTGCAAAATATTTCAAATAGACATTTCTTGGTATGAAACTTTTAAGTTGCATGTATTTGAAAATATCTACATTGGTCAGTCCCAAATAGATTTTTATTTCTGTCATAGAAATACATTTATTTCCTATTACCAAGTTATTAAGGTTTCTATGCCTTTAGTTTTCCATGTGGACCAATTATATAGATGAATTATGAAAAGCTAGCCAAGGATTGTTCCATGGAGTTGTGATGTTGGTTCTGGTAGAACATGTTTCATTTTCTTCCATATTGTTAAAGTGTTCTTAACTATGAAGTTGTTAATGTTCTTAGCTTTATCCTTTCAAAATAGACACGTAAAAAGATTCAGGGGATGCGCATGCCCATCTTCAATATATACCATTGTCACTCTTTAGTGTATTTAATGTCGCAAGTAAAAGCCCTTGATGGCAAGTTGATACATTTCAGGAGATCATCTGAAAATAAGTTGAGTTTATATTAATGTTTACCAATACTGACACCTGTTACGTTTGGGTCCTGTCTAATTCTTTCTGCAAGCGGTTCAATTGCCAGTGCAAACAGGATGGGGGAGTGAGGACATCCCTGTCTTGTGCTTCTTTCTAAAGCAGTTTCATCAGTTCATGTATTATTTGTGTGTGTTTTTGCTTTAGGACATTTATATAATAGTTGTATAAAATTAATTATTTCAGTTGGAAAGTTGAAAGCTTCCAAAGTAGAAAAGATGGTCGAAAGCCTTTTTGGCATCCACAGATATTATTGATAAATCTAGATCTTGTTTTTTAGCGTATTGTATTAAAATGAAACATGGTCTTGTATTTGTTTGTAAGTGTCTATTTTTTATGAACCCTGTTTGATTGATATGTCCTGTATAAACTCTGGTAAGACTTTTTACATTATATTGCTTATGGGCTTTGTCGTTATTTTATTGTCACAATCTATTAAACTTCTGGGTCTGTAATCAGCAGGCAACTCTTCAGATTTCCCTGGTTTTACAGTAATAGAAGTAAAATAACTGTTTGATACATGGAACTAAGAAACACTCAATTGAGTGACGTGTGTTTATGTAAATAGGGGCACTGCTTTGTCCCAAAAGGTTCAATGGAATTCTATGGGACAAGCTGTCAGCGCAAATGCTTTTAACAGTATCTAATATTTACTTTTAGGTCATCTCTGTTTTCAGTGATTCTTATTTGTTTGCTGATAATAGCTTCAGGGTCGTTGAGTCTAAGACAGCTGTAGGATCAGTCCCCCTATTGTTTAATTCTGATTTCTAGAGATTTTCATATAAGCTTTTAAAATTGTCATTAATGTTTCTAATTAACGAATTTGAATCTTTATATTTTAAAATAAAAACTGGATTGGCGTGTATTTGTTTGGTCAGTTCTGCAAGATGTTTATCAGATTTATTAGCCATTAAGTAGTATACTCTAGTCGAGTTTAACCTGTAGTTGTTGGCTCTCTTCAAAAGTAAAGGATCATATTCCTGCTTCAGTGCAGAAGTCGGGTTTTCTTCTTTACCTGGCTTTTTCTAAAATGTCTCTGATTATTCTAACTCAGATTTAATTTACGAGATTATCATTCCTCTAATGTACGCCTTGAAAGCATTGACAATTATATCGTGGGTCGGCTTTTCCCTGTCCTCTGTCTACATTTGTATTGGTAAAGTTTTTGTTTTTCATTTATGTATTTAATTCATTTGGTGGTCTTGAGGATATACTCTGTTCATTCTCCATATTCTGCCGCTTAATGTATTTTCTGTTGGTGTAATTAAGCATGATACCGGAGATTGATCTGATATCACTATGTCATGGATTTTTGAACCCAGTAAAGAGGGTTGCCGGGAGTACATCCCACACCCTGAGGGTTTGCAATTAATCACTGTCATGTTTGCTTCTTGGCAGAGGCGCTGTAAGTGGTGCTGACAATTTGTATTACAGAGTCCATCTCATGCATGGCTGGGCTGTCTGATGGGGCACAGGCCTAATGGGCTGAAGGGTGCAGGGGAGAGCAAGGGAAAGCAAGGGAGAGCACGAGAGCAAGGACCCTGAGAACAGAGCCGGACAGGAGGAGGCCGTGCTGACTGTGGTAATGTACAGGGATGAGCTAGCATTTATCACAGTCACACTACTGCACTACACACAGAGAGAGATGGATGCTGGCAGGCAGGTTAGGCAGGCAGATTAGACACACACACAAGTCCCAACCAAGTCCTCCAGAGTCTACCATTAACCATCCTGGCCAGTTGGTGCCCCCTGTTACCTGTTAGGGAGCTGTCTCCCAACAACACCTCCTCAGGGTCTCTGTGGGGAAGAACTCCAGTTCCTCCAGCCTGTGTCAGACAGACTCCTTATGTCCAAAATGGCTCCCCATTCCTTACATGGTGCACTACTTCTGGCCTCGGGTCAAAAGTAGTGCACTATATAGAGAATTGGGTGCCATTTGGGACGCAGAGGACTCCTCCTGTCTCTACCTACACCCTGTCTCCCCCTCAGCCTCCTCTAGTCTCCCCTTCAGTCTCCCCCTGTCTCCCCCTCAGCCTCCTCCTGTCTCTCCCTACGCCCTGTCTCCCCCCTCAGCCTCCTCCTGTCTCCCCGTCAGCCTCCCCCTGTCTCCCCTCTCAGCCTCCCCCTGTCTCCCCTCTCAGCCTTTTCCTATCTCCCCCTCAGCCTCCCCTGTCTTCCCCCATCAGCCTCCCCCTGTCTTCCCCTCAGCCTCCCCCTGTCTCCCCCCTCAGCCTCCCCCTGTCTCCCCCTCAACCTCCCCCTGTCTCCCCTCTCAGTCTCTTCCTATCTCCCCAAACAGCCTCCTCCTGTCTCTACCTACACCCTGTCTCCCCCTCAGCCTCCCCCTGTCTCCCCTCTCAGTCTCTTCCTATCTCCCCAAACAGCCTCCTCCTGTCTCTACCTACACCCTGTCTCCCCCTCAGCCTCCTCTAGTCTCCCCTTCAGTCTCCCCCTGTCTCCCCCTCAGCCTCCTCCTGTCTCTCCCTACACCCTGTCTCCCCCCTCAGCCTCCCCCTGTCTCCCCCTCAGCCTCCTCCTGTCTCTCCCTACACCCTGTCTCCCCCTCAGCCTCCTCTAGTCTCCCCTTCAGTCTCCCCTTGTCTCCCCCCTCAGCCTCCTCCTGTCTCCCCCTCAGCCTCCCCCTGTCTCCCCTCTCAGCCTTTTCCTATCTCCCCCTCAGCCTCCCCTGTCTTCCCCCATCAGCCTCCCCCTGTCTTCCCCCTCAGCCTCCCCCTGTCTCCCCCCTCAGCCTCTCCCTGTCTCCCCCTCAACCTCCCCCTGTCTCCCCTCTCAGTCTCTTCCTATCTCCCCAAACAGCCTCCTCCTGTCTCCCTCTCAGCCTCCTCCTGTCTCTCCCTACACCATGTCTCCCCCTCAGCCTCCTCCTGTCTCTTCCTACACCTGTCTCCCCCCTCAGCCTCCCCCTGTCTCCCCCTCAGCCTCCTACTGTCTCTTCTAACACCCTGTCTCCCCCCTCAGACTCCCCCGGTCTCGCCCTCAGCCTCTTCCTGTCTCCCCCCTCAGCCTCCTCCTGTCTCTCCCTATACCCTGTCTCCCCCCTCAGCCTCCCCCTGTCTCCCCCCTCAGCCTCCCCCTGTCTCCCCCCTCAGCCTCCTCCTGTCTCCCCCTAAGCATCCTCCTGCTTCCCCCCTCAGCCGTCTCCTGTCTCTCCCTACAACCTGTCTCCCCCTCAGCCTTCCCGTGTCTCCCCCCTCAGCCTCCTCCTGTCTCTCCCTACATTCCGTCTCCCCCTCAGCCTCCTCCTGTCTCCCCCCTCAGCCTCCCCGTCTCCCACCTCAGCCTTCTCCTGTCTCCCTTCAGCCTCCCCCTGTCTCCCCCTCAGCCTCCTCTTGTCTCCCCCTCAGCCTCCCCCTGTCTCCCCCTCAGCCTCCTTCTGTCTCCCCCTCAGCCTCCTTCTGTCTCCCCCTCAGCCTGCTCCTGTCTCACCTCTCAGCCTCCCCCTGTCTCCCCCCTCCGCCTGCTCTTGTCTCCCACCTCATCCTTCCCCTGTCTCCCCCCTCAGCCTCCCCCTGTCTCCCCCTCAGCCTCCCTCTGTCTCCCCCCTCAGCCTCCCTCTGTCTCCCCCCTCAGACTCCTCCTGTCTCCCCCTCAGCCTCCTTCTGTCTCTTCCTACACCCTGTCTCCCGCCTCAGCCTCCTCCTGTCTCCCCCCTCAGCCTCCCCCTGTCTCCCCCTCAGCCACCTACTGTCTCCCCTCTCAGCCTGCTCCTGTCTCACCTCTCAGCCTACCCCTGTCTCCCCCTCAGCCTCCTCCTGTCTCCCCCTCAGCATCCTTCTTCATCCCCTCTCAACATCTCCCTGCCTCCCCCATTAGCATGTTCCTGTCTTCCCCTCTCAGCATCTCCTTGAGGGCCTCATGTTTCCCCTCTCAGCCTCCCTGTCTCCCCTCAGCCTCCCCCTGTCTCTCTCCCCCCTCAGTCTCCTCCTACCTCCCCCTGTCTCCCCCTCAGCCTCCTTCTGTCTCTTCCTACAGTCTGTCTCCCCCCTCAGCCTCCTCCTACCTCCCCCTGTCTCCCCCTCAGCCTCCTTCTGTCTCTTCCTACAGTCTGTCTCCCCCCTCAGCCTCCTCCTACCTCCCCCTGTCTCCCCCTCAGCCTCCTTCTGTCTCTTCCTACAGTCTGTCTCCCCCTCAGCCTCCCTCTGTCTCCCCCCTCAGCCTCCCTCTGTCTCCCCCCTCAGACTCCTCCTGTCTCCCCCTCAGCCTCCTTCTGTCTCTTCCTACACCCTGTCTCCCCCCTCAGCCTCCTCCTGTCTTCCACTCAGCCTCCTTCTGTCTCTTCCTACACCCTGTCTCCCGCCTCAGCCTCCTCCTGTCTCCCCCCTCAGCCTCCCCCTGTCTCCCCCTCAGCCACCTACTGTCTCCCCTCTCAGCCTCCTCCTGTCTCCCCCCTCAGCCTCCCCCTGTCTCCCCCTCAGCCACCTACTGTCTCCCCTCTCAGCCTCCTTCTGTCTCTTCCTACAGTCTGTCTCCCCCCTCAGCCTCCTCCTACCTCCCCCTGTCTCCCCCTCAGCCTCCTTCTGTCTCTTCCTACAGTCTGTCTCCCCCCTCAGCCTCCTCCAACCTCCCCCTGTCTCCCCCTCAGCCTCCTTCTGTCTCTTCCTACAGTCTGTCTCCCCCCTCAGACTCTTCCTGTCTCCCCCTCAGCCTCCTCCTGTCTCTTCCTACACCCTGTCTCCCCCCTCAGCCTCCCCCTGTCTCCCCCTCAGCCACCTACTGTCTCCCCTCTCAGCCTCCTCCTGTCTCCCCCCTCAGCCTCCCCCTGTCTCCCCCTCAGCCACCTACTGTCTCCCCCCTCAGCCTCCTTCTGTCTCTTCCTACAGTCTGTCTCCCCCCTCAGCCTCCTCCAACCTCCCCCTGTCTCCCCCTCAGCCTCCTTCTGTCTCTTCCTACAGTCTGTCTCCCCCCTCAGACTCTTCCTGTCTCCCCCTCAGCCTCCTCCTGTCTCTTCCTACACCCTGTCTCCCCCCTCACCCTCCCCCTGTCTCCCCCTCAGCCTCCCCCTGCATCCCCCCTCGGCCTCCTCCTGTCTCCCCCCTCAGCCTCCCCCCTCAGCCTCCTTCTTCCTCCCCTCTCAACATCTCCCTGCCTCCCCCATTAGCATGTTCCTGTCTTCCCCTCTCAGCATCTCCTTGAGGGCCTTATGTTTCCCCTCTCAGCCTCCCTGTCTCCCCTCAGCCTCCCCCTGTCTGTCTCCCCCCTCAGCCTCCTCCTACCTCCCCCTGTCTCCCCCTCAGCCTCCTTCTGTCTCTTCCTACAGTCTGTCTCCCCCCTCAGCCTCCTCCTACCTCCCCCTGTCTCCCCCTCAGCCTCCTTCTGTCTCTTCCTACAGTCTGTCTCCCCCCTCAGACTCTTCCTGTCTCCCCCTCAGCCTCCTCCTGTCTCTTCCTACACCCTGTCTCCCCCCTCACCCTCCCCCTGTCTCCCCCTCAGCCTCCCCCTGCCTCCCCCCTCAGCCTCCTCCTGTCTCCCCCCTCAGCCTCCCCCCTCAGCCTCCTTCTTCCTCCCCTCTCAACATCTCCCTGCCTCCCCCATCAGCATGTTCCTGTCTTCCCCTCTCAGCATCTCATTGTCCCCCACTCAGCCTAATGTTTCCCCTCTCAGCCTCCCCATCTCCCCCCTCAGCCTCCTCCTGTCTCCCCCTCAGCCTCCTCCTGTCTCCCCCTCAGCCTCCTCCTGTCTCCCCCTCAGCATCCTTCTTCCTCCCCTCTCAACATCTCCCTGCCTCCCCCATCAGCATGTTCCTGTCTTCCCCTCTCAGCATCTCATTGTCCCCCACTCAGCCTCATGTTTCCCCTCTCAGCCTCCCCATCTCCCCCCTCAGCCTCCCTGTCTCCACCCTCAGCCTCATGTTTCCCCCCTCAGCCTCCCCGTCTCCACCCTCAGCCTCCTCCTGTCTCCCCTCTCAGCCTCCTCCTGTCTCCGCTCAACCCCCCCGTCTCCCCTCTCAACCTCCCCGTCTCTCCCTCTTAGCCTCCTCCTGTCTCCCCTCTCAGTCTCCCCGTCTCCCCCCTCAGCCTCCTCCTGTCTCCCCCCTCAGCTTCCTCCTGTCTCCCCTCTCAGCCTCCTCCTGTCTCCACCCTCAGCCTCCTCCTGCCTCACCTCTTAGCCTCCTCCTGTCCCCCCCCTCAGCCTCCTCCAGTCTCCCCTCTCAGCCTCCCCCTGTCTCCACCCTCAGCCTTCTCCTGTCTCCCCCTCCCCCTCCCCCTGTCTCCCCCCTCAGCCTCCCCCCTCAGCCTCCTCCTGTCTCCCCCCTCAGCCTCCTCCTGTCTCCCCCTCAGCCTCCTCCTGTCTCCCCTCTCAGCCTCCTCCTGTCTCCCCTCTCAGCATCCTCCTGTCTCCCCCTCAGCCTCCTCATGTCTCCCCCTCAGCATCCTTCTTCCTCCCCTCTCAACATCTCCCTGCCTCCCCCATCAGCATGTTCCTGTCTTCCCCTCTCAGCATCTCATTGTCCCCCCCTCAGCCTCATGTTTCCCCTCTCAGCCTCCCCATCTCCCCCCTCAGCCTCCCCGTCTCCACCCTCAGCCTCATGTTTCCCCCCTCAGCCTCCCCGTCTCCACCCTCAGCCTCCTCCTGTCTCCCCTCTCAGCGTCCTCCTGTCCCCGCTCAACCCCCCCGTCTCCCCTCTCAACCTCCCCGTCTCTCCCTCTTAGCCTCCTCCTGTCTCCCCTCTCAGTCTCCCCGTCTCCCCCCTCAGCCTCCTCCTGTCTCCACCCTCAGCCTCCTCCTGCCTCACCTCTTAGCCTCCTCCTGTCTCCCCTCTCAGCCTCCTCCAGTCTCCCCTCTTAGCCTCCCCCTGTCTCCCCCCTCAGCCTCCTCCAGTCTCCCCTCTCAGCCTCCCCCTGTCTCCCCCTCCGCCTCCTCCTGTCTCCCCCCTCAGCCTCCCCCTGCTCCCCACTCTTAGCCTCCCCCAAATTCCTTCTGTCTCCCCTCTCAGCCTCCTCCTGTCTCCCCTCTCAGCCTCCTCCTGACTCCCCTCTCATTCTCCTCCTGACTCCACTCTCAACCTACCCCTATCTCCCCCTCTTAGCCTCCTCCTGTCTCCCCTCTCAGCCTCCCCCTGTCTCCCCCCTCAGCCTCCTCCTGTCTCCCCCCTCTTAGCCTCCCCCAAATTCCTCCCGTCTCCCCTATCAGCCTCCTCCTGACTCCCCTCTCAGCCTACCCCTGTCTCCCCCTCTTAGCCTCCTCCTCCTGTCTCCCCCTCTTAGCCTCCTCCTGTCTCCCCTCTCAGCCTCCCCCTGTCTCCCCTCTCAGCCTCCTCCTGTCTCCCCCTCTCAGCCTCCTCCTGTCTCCCCCTCTCAGCCTCCTCCTGTCTCCCCCTCTCAGCCTCCTCCTGTATCCCCTTCTCAGCCTCCTCCTGTCGGCCCCCTAGCCGTATAGTGTAATTGGATCAAGCCTTGCTGATCACCACCCATTACCTGGACTGACAGGACCTGTCTGGGATGGTTTCACACAGGATGACTAGCAAAAGGAACACAGAAAGAGATAGGGGATGGGAGAGAGAGACGGAGAGAGACGAGATAGTGTGTGTGCCTGCCTGCCTGTGTGTGTGTATGTATGTATGTATGTGTGTATGTGTGTATATGTGTGTGTGCATGTGTATATTTGTGTCTGTGTATATGTGTGTGGTCCAAAACGGTTTTGTCTTCCTCCACAGATTCATCTGACTACAAAGGGAATGGATGGATAATAATGCCTCCGTTGCCTAAATTTAACGACCTGCTGTGAATGAACTCAAGCTGCTACTGCTACACTTCCTGTTAGAACGTTAGGCCTCAGTCAAACATCATTCTCCTGCAAGACACGACTCATTGCTCATTAAAACTGAACTGAACTGAACTGAACTGTCGCCTGAAGATCTGGACTGGGAACCGTCGCCTGAAGCTCTGGACTGGGAACCGTCGCCTGAAGCTCTGGACTGGGAACCGTCGCCTGAAGCTCTGGACTGGGAACCGTCGCCTGAAGCTCTGGACTGGGAACCGTCGCCTGAAGCTCTGGACTGGGAACCGTCGCCTGAAGCTCTGGACTGGGAACCGTCGCCTGAAGCTCTGGACTGGGAACCTTCGCCTGAAGCTCTGGACTGGGAACCGTCGCCTGAAGCTCTGGACTGGGAACCGTCGCCTGAAGCTCTGGACTGGGAATCGTCGCCTGAAGCTCTGGACTGGGAACCGTCGCCTGAAGCTCTGGACTGGGAACCATCGCCTGAATCTCTAGACTGGGAACTGTCGCCGGAAGCTCTGGACTGGGAACTGTCGCCGGAAGCTCTGGACTGGGAACTGTCGCCGGAAGCTCTGGACTGGGGATCGTCGCAGGAAGCCTGGTGCGTGGGGGTGGCACTGGTGGTACCAGACTGGTGACACACACTTCAGGGCGAGTGCGAGGAGAAGGCACATGACGTACCTGACTGGGAAGGCACACTTGAGGGAGAGTGTGAGGAGCAGGCACAGGACGTACCGGACGGGGACACGCACTCAGAGAGAATGCGAGGAGGAGGCACAGGACGTACTGGGTTGTGGAGGCGCACTGGAGACCTGGTGCGTAGAACCGGCACAACTTCTACTGGAACAATGTTGTGGAGGCGTACATCAGGGCGAGTACGGGGATTAGGCACAGGACTTACCGGACTGGGGAGGTGCACTGGAGGCCAGATGCGTGAAACTGGTGCAGATGACACCGGACTGGTGTCACGCTCCTCCGCACGCCCACGCCAGCACTGCAGCACTCTCATCACCACCGCCTCTCTCCGGAATCTTTCGACAAGTTCCTCCTTCGACTCCCTGACGATCTCTGGCTCATTCCTCGGCTCCGCCGACCACCCCATGTGCTGTCTCTGTGGCCGACCGCCCCTTGTGCTGTCTCTGTGGCCGACCGCCCCTTGTGCTGTCTCTGTGGCCGACCGCCCCTTGTGCTGTCTCTGTGGCCGACCGCCCCTTGTGCTGTCTCTGTGGCCGACCGCCCCATGTGCTGTCTCTGTGGCCGACCGCCCCTTGTGCTGTCTCTGTGGCCGACCGCCCCATGTGCTGTCTCTGTGGCCGACCGCCCCATGTGCTGTCTCTGTGGCCGACCGCCCCTTGTGCTGTCTCTGTGGCCGACCGCCCCTTGTGCTGTCTCTGTGGCCGACCGCCCCTTGTGCTGTCTCTGTGGCCGACCGCCCCTTGTGCTGTCTCTGTGGCCGACCGCCCCTTGTGCTGTCTCTGTGGCCGACCGCCCCTTGTGCTGTCTCTGTGGCCGACCGCCCCTTGTGCTGTCTCTGTGGCCGACCGCCCCTTGTGCTGTCTCTGTGGCCGACCGCCCCTTGTGCTGTCTCTGTGGCCGACCGCCCCTTGTGCTGTCTCTGTGGCCGACCGCCCCTTGTGCTGTCTCTGTGGCCGTGAACCCCTGCATCGTCGCTGTCCTCGCTTCTCTCCCTGCGTCTGCTTCCACGGAAGGCTTTCGTCTCCAGCCATAATTTCCTCCCAAGTCCAGGATGTCTTCTCCTTCTTTATCTCTTCCCATACCCAGGATACCTTCTCCTCCTGAGATGTTGAGTTCCAAGTAATTTTATTGATAAAGTGAAACTTAACAAAGACAAAAAACAAATAAACAACAAACTAACAACGAACCGTGACTACAGAGATGCCACATGCACTAACTCAAAATACAATATCCCACAAACACAGGTGGGAACAAACACTACTTAAATATGATACCCAATTAGAGACAACAATTACCAGCTGCCTCTAATTGGGAATCATACAAATCACCAACATAGAAACATGAAAACTAGAACACCTACATAGAAATAATAAACTAGTCTAACCCCCAGTCACACCCTGACCTACACCACCATAGAAAATAACGTCTCTCTATGGTCAGAACGTGACACTCGTTTTACTGTGGATATAGATACTTTTGTACCTGTTTCCTCCAGCATCTGCACAATGTCCTTTGCTGTTGTTCTGTGATTGATTTGCACGTTTCGCACCAAAGTACGTTCATCTCTAGGAGACAGAACACGTCTCCTTCCTGAGTGGTATGGCAGCTGTGTTTATACTTGCGTACTATGTTTTGTACCAATGAACGTGGTACCTTCAGGCTTTTGGAAATTGCTCCCAAGGATGAACCAGACTTGTGGAGGTCTTCAATTTTTTTTCTGAGGTATTGGCTGATTTCTTTTGATTTTCCCAAGCAAAGAGGCACTGAGTTTGAAGGTAGGCCTTGAAATACATCCACAGGTACACATCCAATTGACTCAAATGATGTCAATTAGCCTATCAGAAGCTTCTAAAGCCATGACATAATTTTCTGGAATTTTAAAGGCACAGTCAACTTAGTATATGTAAACTTCTGACTCACTGGAATTGTGATACAGTGAATCATAAGTTAAATAATTTGTATGTAAACAATTGTTGTAAAAATTACTTGTGTCATGCACAAAGTAAATGTCCTAACTGACTTGCCAAAACTATAGTTTGTGAACAAGACATTTGTGGAGTGGTTGAAAAACCTAAGTGTATGTAAACTTCCGACTTCAACTGTATGTCAAATCAAAGTTTAATTGTCACGTGCACCGAATACAACAGGTGTAGACCTTACAGTGAAATGCTTACTGACAAGCTCTAACCAACAGTGCAATTTGTAAGTGAAAAAAGGTATTAGGTGAACAATAGTTAAGTAATGGAATGAAAACAACAGTTAAAAAGACAGTGAAAAATAACAGCATATATGCATACATATATCTTCCCCTTCTCTCTCTCTCTTTCCCCCCCACTATTTTCTATCTTTCACCAATAACAAATACAACTCTTCATCAGATTACAGCCGTGGTTTTCCAAGGCCATCGTCCCCACACTTAGAAACTTGAGCGGGTGGCTAGCATATCTCGGACTGCGTGTCTAACAAATCAACACATTGAGATTGGCGTTACACACCATTAAATGCCCCACAAAAGACACAGCTATTCAAGGAAAAAATGAAGACCTTTCCTGAATTTCTATATGTTTCACTCACACAACTATTTCAGAGAGACCTTCACTTCTCGCTCTCTGCCGTCAAGCGCCAGTCAAAAATGCCACATCTCAGAATTGAAGACGTGACAGTTATTGAGATGAATTGGAGTCAGGACTGCCATGGTTGGACAGGAGTCACCCACGCCTGTAATAAGTCACAACTCATTATGCCTGTCGCCCACGCAACACCTACCTAGTCTATAGAGGGATGGGAATCAACATTCTAATAATAAGACCACATATAGCTTATGTTGTCGGCTTTGCAGTTTGAAAATGATACTTTTTGCCGTTTTGAAATGTACATTAACACCAAAGGAATGGTTGTAAATGGTTGTACATCTATTTTGTTTAGATACAACACACTCCCATCCCAAGAGAGAGTTACTCCCTGACCAATGGAGTGAGGCCATATGATTTCACCACATGTTTATTTATTTATTTGTTTGCTTTAATAACATCTCCAGCTGCCTCTGTGGAGCCTGGTCCACCCCCATCCAGCAGCAGGGGTTTGTGGGAAAGGTCATCCACTCATCCACTCTGGATAATTTCATATTAATGGTAATGTGTGGAGTGATGGATTCTGTCTGGTGGCTAGTCAACCAACTCCATTTCTTATTTCATGCACTCCTACATTAATTTGACTCTCAAGCAAGGTAATAACCAGGCCAAAGAGTTCAGTGCATTCGGTAAGTATTCAGACTCGTTGGCTTTTTCCACATTTTGTTACGTTACAGCCTTATTCTAAAATGGATTAAATTATTTTATTTCTTAATCAATCTGCATACAATACCCCATAATGACAAAGCAAAAACAGGTATTTAGAAATGTTTCAAATTTATATATATAAAAAAATTAAACAGAAATAACACATTTACATAAGTATTCAGACCCTTTACTCAGTAAAAGCACCTTTGGCAGCAATTAGGGCCTTGAGTCTTCTTGGGTATGACCCTACAAGCTTGGCACACCTGTACTTGGTGAGTTTTTCCCATTCTTCTCTGCAGATCCTCGCAAGCTCTGTCAGGTTGGATGGAGAGCGTCGCTGAACAGCTCTTTTCAGGCCTCTCCAGAGGTGTTCGATCGGGATCAAGTCCGGGATCTGACTGGGCCATTCAAGGCCATTCAGAGACTTGTCCCAAAGCCACTCCTGCGTTGTCTTGGTTGTGTGCTTAGGGTTTTTGTCCTGTAGGAAGGGGAACCTTTGCCCCACTCTGAGGTCCTGAGAACTCTGGAGCAGGTTTTCATCAAGGATCTTTTCTCCATTAATTTTTCCCTCAATCCTGACTAGTCTCCAAGTCCCTGCCCCATGAAAACATTCCCACAGCATGATCCTGCCACCACCATGTTTCACAGTACGGATGGTGCCAGGTTTCCTCCAGACGTGACGCTTGGCATTCAGACCAAGGAGTTAAATCTTGGATTCATCAGACCAAAGAATCTTGTTTTTCATGGTCTGATAGTCTTTTAGGTGCTGTTTGTCAAACTCCAAGCGGGTGGTTTCCGTCTGGCCACTCTACCATAAAGGCCTGATTGATGGACTGCTGCAGAGATGGTTGTCCTTCTGGAATGTTCTCCCATTACCACAGAGGAACTCTGGAGCTCTGTTGGAGTGACCATTGGGTTCTTGGTCGCCTCCCTGACCAAGGCCCTTCTCCCCCGATTGCTCAGTTTGGCCGGGTGGCCAGCTCTAGGAAGTGTCTTGGTGGTTCCAAACTTCTTCCATTTAAGAATGATGGAGGCCACTGTGTTCTTGGGGACCTTCAATGCTGCAGACATTTTTTGGTACCCCTTCCCAGATCTGTTTCTCAACACAAACCTATCTCGTAGCTCTACATACAATTCCTTCGACCTCATGGCTTGATTTCTGCTCTGACAAGCACTGTCAACTGTGGGACCTTATATAGACAGGTGTGTGCCTTTACAAATCATGTCCAATCATTTGAATTCACCACAGGTGGACTCTAATCAAGTTGTAGAAACATCTCACGGATGATCAATGAAAAAGGATGCACCAGAGCTCAATTTCAAGTCTCATAGTAAAGGGTCTGAATACTTATGTAAATAAGGTATTTTGTTTAAATTGATGTTATATATGTTTTTATCTGTTGCTGTGCCCTTGAGCAAGGCACTACACCCTAACTGCTTTTGTAAGTCACTCTGGATAAGAGCATCTGCTAAGTGACTTAAATGTTAAATCTAATTTGCTCTGTGAGGTTTATTTGATTGAAGTTTAGGTTGTTACGAATGTACTCATATAAGCATTCCGGCAACTTTGAGAAAATCATTTTATATCAGAGCCTGTTGTTCAGACGTGTATGTGCCCTCTCATTGGCTAGAATGTCCCCGCCTGATCCCGCCTCCTCAGGCCTGCCTTCCACCATTGCAGACATTTATTCCCATTGTTAGAGTGTTCAGTCCAGTATCTTGTCGGTATATAGATAATCTTTGATCACTAACACTAGCTATCACTAGCTAACAGGGAAAAAAGGTGCTAGGTTTCTAACTTGATTCATTATGTAAACGTCCTACTGAAGTTAAAAAGCATTGTATTGGTAGAAATGTGGTCCAGAGAAAGTTTCCTAACACCATATTTTTTGCACCAGTCTCAGCACTATTCCTTTCAAATCCAAATTGAGATTGACTTTCACATTTAAACCTATGTGTTTGCCTGTGCCTGTGTGTATGAGTGAGTATATGTCCATAATATACATGTGTAGGTCTGTGTGTGTTTGTTTCTGAGCTCAGGATTTGTCCTTCAGGTCTCCTGGGAGAAATATATAGATGCATGGATATGTGCACATGTTTAACATGTATACCAGAGTAGGCCTGAGCATCCTTTCATTCATACATCATTCAGCCTATTTCTGCCCACCTGTACTCTCTCTCTCTCTGAATTAACTGAAGAGTGGATAGTATGCATCCCTGGGGGATGCCGATAATTGTGTTATAGATATGGACAATTCATACCTTTAGGATTGTGTGTGTGTGTGTTGTTCCCTGTGACCATTTTATCTCTGCTCCGTTTGGAATAAACACTCAATAAATGAAGGCGTAATGGCATCAATCACCAGCATTAAAAATGTATCATCACATAATGATTGAAATGAGACCAGCAGTTTACAGTAGCACTTTGACATGCACAGTTTGGTATTTAATCAAAGCAGGAATGTGGTTTTGGGGGTAAATACATTTTTTAAAAATCTGAAAAAAAAATCAGTCAAAGCTGTCATTTTATTTTCATTTGCAGATTATACAATTTTGAAATGTCGAAAATACAAGGAATCGACCTCCCATCATATTCACTCTACTTCCTAGTCCGTTACCAAAGGTGATTAGAGGACAGCATGGACATGGAACCCATTCCTATTCTCTGAGTGTCCTGCTGTCAAAACCACTGCCTGATGAATAGCTAGCGATGCTAGGCTACAGTACGTGCTACAGTACATCTTAGTCATCACTGTGTTGGCTGGAATGTTGAGTGGCTCGCGGTTAGCCACACGCTAACACATTTGTGTGCTTCATTAGTGTTGTCTGTCAGCATCGAGTGTGACGATTACTCAACAGAGTTCATTTGCATAAGCTGTGGCATCGGGTCACAGGATTTACACACAGGCACACACACACACACAGTTGTTCTCACAGACGTGGATTGGAGAGGGTCACAACATTGACGCAAAATATTCACATACACATGTATGCACACACACAAAAACACACACACGCACACAAACACTCTTCTCTTACCATCACTTACTCTCTGTCTGTTACCCATGCGACCCACCCATACCCTGGGTCCCACGTTGGCAGGCGGGCGGGAAGGCAGACAGGTTCACAGGAATGATGTGGTGTCATGGGCAGGGTCACGGCAATGGCATTGATCCACCCCTGGGGGCAGATTATCCCTCTGGGCATAGCCGTCTGGGTAATGAAGTCTGCCACTTATCATTTAAGACACTGGGAGTGTGACACGTACGAGGCCTCTACCTACCTCTACCTGATGACCCTCACTGTTATCTCTATCGCCCACTGTCTGTCTGTCTGTCTGTCTGTCTGTCTGTCTGTCTGTCTGTCTGTGTCTGCGCTCTCTCTCCTTTAGTCATTCACTCTATCTGTATATCTCTGTCTTGTGATGACCCTTTCGTTCTGTACACCAGTCTCTTGCTGGGTTTTTTTCTCAGTCCTTGCCTCTCTCTTTCTGTTTATCTGTAAAGGTCATCTCATCTTCTGTCCTTCTCTTCACTCTGTCTTTTCCTCAAATTTTCTCTCCCCCATTCTCTCTCTTTCTCTTTCTTTCTCTCTCTTGCTCGGTCTTTCCCTCTCTTCCCCCATCTCTGCCCCCCCCTCTCTCTCTTTCTCTCTCTCTTTCTTTCTCTCTCTCTCACTCTCTCTCGCTCACTCTCTCTCACTCACTCTCTCTGTCCCTCTCTTTTATCCTCTAAGTGACAGCACAGTGAGCGTAACTCTAATAAATCTCCCTCTTTACCCACCTCCTCACCCCCTGACCCCCCTCCCCCCCATCCTCCACCTGCTCAAATGGCAGCGGTAGGCCAGAGTAATTTATCACCTTTTCCTCCCCCCCTTTAAGCCGTATAAATCTCCTGCTCTGCTATCGACTGAGCAGCCTCACATGTTTATCCCTTCCATCAGTCTAGCCATGTCTACAGCTACTTCTCATTTTCCTTGACCCTCTCAATGGCTCAGGCCGCTGGGCTAGTTCTCAATTTTCTTTGTCTGCAGACAGGCAGACAGACAAATAGGCAGGCAGGCAGGCAGGCAGGCAGGCAGGCAGGCAGGCAGGCAGGCAGGCAGGGAGACAGGCAGGCAGAGAGACAGGCAGGGAGACAGGCAGGCAGGGAGACAGGCAGGCAGGGAGACAGGGAGACAGGCAGGCAGGGAGACAGGGAGACAGGCAGGCAGGGAGACAGGCAGGGAGGCAAGCAGACATACACACAGACAGGCAGACAGGCAGGCAGACAGCCAGACAGACACAGACAAGCAGGCAAGCAATCATACAGACAGGCAGACAGGCAGGCAGACAGGCAGACAGACAGAGACTAAAAACGACCCCCTCCAGGGGACCTCTGTTTAATGGTCAGTGCAGATCAAAGACTTAGAAAGACAACTCCACAACCCAAAAGCCACTTTTAGAATGGGCAGCGCCATTGAGGACTTTCACCATTTTGAGGTAGTTAACTGGGTGGGACTTCCTATTGGTTAAGGAAAGATTCCATAATTCCATCCAGGCCATCAGGAGGCATCAGCCAATTAATTATACCTGTGAGCAAACATTCTAAAACTGTAGGTGACAGTAAATCGCCAAACAACACACTCCAGGTGGCATTATCTTTCAGTTTGTTTACCAACTCATAGAAGTAGTAGAATAGGAAAATGGATGACTTCAAAATGGAGATGGCCTCAATGGCACTGCCCGTGCTCTCACAGGTGCCATTTTGGGACAGATACAAAGATGAGTTGTCTATCTATCTCTAGAGTCATGATCCTCTGCTCAGTTAGTGGAGAATGGTGCTTGTAACACCAGGATAGTGGGTTCGATTCCTGGGTCCACCCACACATATATACAAAAGGTATGCATGCATGACTGACTATAAGTTACTGGATAATAGCTTTGCTAAATGGCATATACTATGATAAGCTACTTTGATGGTGTAACAAAGACCCCAGATTAAGTCCCATGCAGATAGAGATGTTCTAGAAAAGACTATTCATCAACAGTTATACAACTCTATAATGATCTGGAATATACCCCATTGATGACTCCAGGTGGGCTTTTAGGGTCCCAGATCTGTTCCTCTTTTAGCCCTGTCCCCTCCTCCCCTCCTCCCCCCCTTCTCTCCTCCCCTCCTTCTCTCCTCCCCTCCTCCCCTTCTCTCCTCCCCTCCTCCTCTCCTCCCCTCCTCCTCTCCTTCTCTCCTCCCCTCCTCCTCTCCTCCCCTCCTCCCCTCCTTCTCTCCTCCCCTCCCCTCCTCCCCTCCTCCCCTCCTTCTCTCCTCCCCTCCCTCCTTCTCTCCTCCTCTCCTCCTCTCCTCCCCTCCTCCCCCCCTTCTCTCCTCCCCTCCTTCTCTCCTCCCCTCCTCCCCTCCTTCTCTCCTCCCCTCCTCCTCTCCTCCCCTCCTCCTCTCCTCCCCTCCTCCCCTCCTTCTCTCCTCCCCTCCCCTCCTCCCCTCCTCCCCTCCTTCTCTCCTCCCCTCCCTCCTTCTCTCCTCCTCTCCTCCCCTCCTCCCCTCCTCCACCCCCCCACTTCTCTCCTCCTCTCCTCCCCTCCTTCTCTCCTTCCCTCCTCCTTCTCTCCTCCACTCCTCCCCTCCTTCTCTCCTCCCCCCTTCTCTCCTCCTCCCCTCCTCCCCTCCTCCCCTCCTCTCCTCCCCTCCTCCCCTCCTTCCCTCCTCCCCTCCTCCCCTCCTTCTCTCCTCCCCTCCTCCCATCCATCCTCAGCTCTGTGTCGGAGAAGAAAATCAATATGAGATGGAGAGGAGAGTGCAAGGAAGTATAGTTAATATCACCATAATGCATCATCATTATACAACGGTCTGAAAAACCAGGCCGTATTTCAGCCAGGAATAATTTTTCCCCCATAATTGAGATTCAGTGTTTTTAGCTTTTTGCTAATGGGGTTGTCAAGGTGAGAGACCATCAACAGAAAAAACATGTGGTGAGAAAGTGAAAACCTGTAAACTAATTACAGTGTGTATGTGTGTGATGGGTGTGATGTGTGTGTCTGTGCCCGTGTGTAGGTGATGGGCAATTCTCAAGCACTTACTGGTGATGGAGCTGGCGAGTAGCTTGGCCACCTCATCACCAGCCACCCAGGGAGCAGTGAATATGAGTGGGAGGCCAGGTCCTCATGCAGGCTGAGTGGAGGGAATGGTCTCTGCTCTGGGGGCCATGGTCAGAGAGAGAGAGAGAGAGAGAGAGAGAGAGGAGGCCCTAAAGGCTACAACTCTAGTCTAACACCTACTGTAACTCTAGAAGTCCTCCTGACTTCAAAGTCTGGAATGGCTCTTTGATGTTGTTGGTTTGATATGTCGATAATGGTTGGCCCTTCTCTGTGGCTTTCTCACTTAAGGGCTTGTAAGTAAGCATTTCACTGTAAGGTCTACCTACACCTGTTGTATTCAGCATTTCACTGTAAGGTCTACCTACACCTGTTGTATTCAGCATTTCACTGTAAGGTCTACCTACACCTGTTGTATTCAGCATTTCACTGTAAGGTCTACCTACACCTGTTGTATTCAGCATTTCACTGTAAGGTCTACCTACACCTGTTGTATTCAGCATTTCACTGTAAGGTCTACCTACACCTGTTGTATTCAGCATTTCACTGTAAGGTCTACCTACACCTGTTGTATTCAGCATTTCACTGTAAGGTCTACCTACACCTGTTGTATTCAGCATTTCACTGTAAGGTCTACCTACACCTGTTGTATTCGGCGCGTGTGACAAATAAAATATAATTTGATTTGAAGAGTTGATTGACGTACCGGTGCATCAATCTAAGTTGCATGACAAAACAATCAAAATCCATCAGTTGAAATTAGAGGTATCAGTTTTTTTGCATTGGATGCATCTCAATCAACTACATCCGCCAGCCTCGTGTTTCCTCATCTGTGTTAAAAGGTGGCAGAGCTAGAGCGATGTTTATCAGACCATGAGACATCCCGAATATCGGTCTATCTGTAGCATCCAAACGGTTTGACCTACAAACTTGGAAAGGGGAGACTCTCATGAACATGATAGTTCTCAAGAACATGATAGTGTTGTCCTTGTCAGGAGACTCGTCTGAAGTAGGTACCGTCAATACGCCAACTTCTGTTTGGTAGCATCCGAATCGATTGGGACCACAAAATACAATGATATATATATATATATTAGGGTCACATTTTTGTGGTATATATATATATACGTCACGACTTCCGCCGAGGTTGGTCCCTCTCCTTGTTCGGACGGCATTCGGCGGTTGAAGTCACCGACCTTCTAGACATCTCTGATCCTCTTTTCATTTTCCTTTGGTTTTGTCTTGTCTTGTATCACACCTGGTTTCAATCCCATCAATTACATGGGATTATATATATATATATATATATATTTTTTTTTTCATTATATTTTCACTGCCGTTCAAAAGTTTGCGGTCACCTAGAAATGTCCTTGTTTTTGAAAGAAAGGCACTTTTTTTTTACAACATTAACAATGTCTACACTGTATTTCTGATCAATTTGATGTTATTTTAATGGACAATTTTTTTTATTTTCTTTCAAAAACAAGGACATTTCTAAGTGACCCCAAACTTTTGAACATTGTATTATATGTATATATGTATATACATAAACCCATTATTTTATTGTTCTGTTTTCCGGTGTTTTTTTGTTATTAATTAAACTGCGCCGTTTGGAAACAAAGTTTTTTCTGTCCTGCGT